>NC_057812.1:25868617-25992801 GCF_018294505.1 Triticum aestivum
CTCGGGGCTCGTCGATATTATGCTCGACGTTGTAAAGACGGTATGCCCCGTTGTGGAGAACCTTGGTGACGATGAAAGGGCCTTCCCAAGAAGGAGCAAGCTTATGTGGTTTGTGCTGATCCACTCGGAGAACCAGATCCCCTTCCTGGAAGGCTCGACCTCTCACATTTCGAGCGTGGAAACGGCGCAGATCTTGTTGGTAGATGGTCGACCGGATCAGAGCCATCTCCCTTTCTTCCTCTAAAAGGTCGACTGCGTCCTGCCGCGCTTGTTCAGCTTCTGCTTCGTTGTAGGTTTCGACTCGAGGAGCATTGTGGAGAAGATCACTTGGCAAGACTGCTTCGGCTCCATAGACCAAGAAGAATGGAGTTCTTCCGGTCGACCTATTGGGCGTGGTCCGCAGTCCCCAGAGCACAGATGGAAGTTCATCGACCCAAGCTCCAGCCGCGTGTTTGAGATCACGCATCAGTCGCGGTTTCAGCCCCTTGAGAATCAGTCCATTAGCTCGCTCTGCTTGTCCATTCGACTGCGGATGGGCAACCGACGCGTAGTCGACCCGCGTGCCTTGGGAGTTGCAGAAGGTTCTGAATTCCTCTGAGTCAAAGTTCGACCCATTATCCGTGATGATGCTGTGCGGGACTCCATATCTGAATACCAGTTCCCTGATGAAGCTAACAGCAGTACCGGTGTCGAGGCTCTTGATCGGTTTAGCTTCGATCCACTTGGTGAACTTGTCGACTGCCACCAGTACATGCGTGAAGCCACTTCGTCCTGTTCTCAAAGGACCGATCATGTCCAGCCCCCAAACTGCAAAAGGCCAGACGAGTGGGATGGTCTTCAAAGCTGACGCAGGCTTGTGCGACATATTCGAGTAGAACTGACATCCTTCGCACTTATCTACTATCTCCTTTGCCATCTCATTCGCCTTGGGCCAGTAAAATCCGGCTCGGTATGCTTTGGCCACGATGGTCCGAGAGGACGCATGATGACCACAGGTTCCCGAGTGAATATCGTTGAGGATGAGTCGACCTTCTTCTGGTGTAATGCACTTCTGTCCGACTCCAGTCGCGCTCTCTCTGTATAATTGTCCTTTGATGACGGTAAAGGCCTTAGATCGACGGATGATCTGTCGAGCCTCTTCCTCATCCTCCGGAAGTTCTTTCCTCAAGATATATGCAACATACGGAATCGTCCAGTCGGGAATGACTACCAAAACCTCCATGATCAAGTCGACCACCGCTGGGACTTCAACTTCAGTCGGATCTGTGGCACTCTTGGGCTGCGGAGTTTCTTCGGTGAAAGGATCTTCTTTGACTGATGGAGTATGTATATGCTCCAAGAACACACCACTCGGAATGGCTTCTCTCTTGGAACCTATCTTTGCTAGATCATCAGCTGCTTGATTCTTCAGTCGGGGTATATGATGGAGCTCCAACCCCTCGAACTTTTTCTCCAGCTTCCTCACTGCACTGCAGTATCCAGTCATGGCTGGGCTTCTTACGTCCCACTCTTTCATCACTTGATTGACCACTAAATCCGAGTCACCATAAACCATCAGGCGACGGACGCCGAGTGAAATGGCCATGCGCAACCCATATAGGAGGGCCTCATATTCTGCCTCATTGTTGGAGGAATCAAAGTGAATCTGGAGCACATATCTGAGCTTATCTCCTCTGGGGGAAACCAGGACAACCCCAGCACCGGAACCATTCAACATCTTAGAACCATCGAAAAACATGGTCCAATGCTCCGAGTGAACTTCAGTCGGCTGTTGCTGTTCGACCCACTCGGCTAGGAAATCTGCTATTGCCTGGTACTTAATGGCTTTCTTTGCCTCAAACTTGATATCAAGGGGAAGAAGTTCAATCGCCCATTTGGCCACTCGACCAGTTGCATCTCTGTTGTGCAAAATCTCTGATAGTGGAGCGTCGCTGACGACTGTGATTGAATGGTCAGAGAAATAATGAGCAACCTTCTTTGTGGTCATGTATATTCCATATACAAGCTTCTGATAATGAGGATATCTCTGCTTGGATGGAGTCAAGACTTCAGACAAATAATACACTGGGCGCTGAACTTTGAGAGCTTTTCCTTCTTCTTCCCGCTCGACCGTTAGCACAGTACTGACGACTTGTCCTGTGGCTGCGATGTAGAGCAACAGAGGCTCTTTGCTGATTGGAGCAGCAAGCACCGGCTGGGTGGAGAGCAGAGCTTTTAGCTCGGCAAACGCTGCATCAGCTTCTGGAGTCCACTCGAACTTGTCAGCCTTCTTCATCAGTCGGTAAAGAGGCAATGCCTTTTCACCGAGTCATGAGATGAATCGACTTAATGCGGCCAAGCATCCAGTAAGCTTCTGGACATCGTGCACTCGCACAGGGCGTTTCATTCGGAGAATAGTGCCAATCTTTTCTGGGTTGGCATCGATTCCCCGTTCGGAAACGAGAAAACCGAGTAACTTGCCACCAGGAACTCCAAATGTGCACTTTGATGGATTGAGCTTGATATCATACCTTCTGAGGTTGGCAAATGTTTCGGCGAGGTCAGCGAGCAGGTCGGAACCTTTTCGCGACTTGACAACAATATCATCCATATAAGCTTCCACATTCCGATTGATTTGAGTGAGCAGACACTTCTGAATCATTCGCATAAACGTGGCTCCGGCATTCTTGAGGCCGAACGGCATGGTGATATAGCAGAAGCACCCGAATGGAGTGATGAAAGCTGTTTTTACTTCATCGGGTCCGTACAGACGGATCTGGTGGTACCCGGAGTAAGCATCTAAAAAAGACAACCTCTCGCATCCCGCGGTCGAGTCAACAATTTGATCTATGCGAGGGAGAGGAAAGTGATCTTTCGGGCAGGCCCGGTTTATGTGCTTGAAATCAATGCACATTCGGAGCGACTTGTCCTTCTTAGGAACCATGACGACGTTAGCGAGCCACTCGGAGTGGAATATCTCTCGGATAAATCCTGCCGCCAACAGTCGAGCCACTTCTTCACCGATGGCCTTTCTCTTCTGGACGGCGGACCGCCGAAGATGTTCTTTTACTGGCTTTGCAGACTTGTCGACTCTTAGGCGATGCTCAGCCAGTCCCCTGGGAACACCTGGCATGTCAGCGGGCTTCCATGCAAAAATGTCCCAGTTCTCACGGAGGAACTGGATGAGCGCTTCTTCCTATTTTGGGTCGAGTGTTGTGGAGATGCGGGTCGGAGCTGCTTCGGGGTCGGTCGGGTGGATGTGAACAGGCTTCGTCTCACCGGACGACTGGAATGCAGATTCTGTGGCGGGTTTCTTGGATCGCAGCAAGTCACTCGGATCTGCGTTTTGCTTGTACTCTTCGAACTCGACCGCTGTCACTTGGGAATCGGCAATTTTGGAGCCCTTCTGAAAGCACTCCTCTGCCTTTTTCCTATCTCCGGTGACAGTGATCACACCTTTCGGACCGGGCATCTTCAATTTGAGGTACACGTAACATGGTCGAGCCATGAACCGTGCATAGGCTGGCCTCCCCAAAATGGCATGATATGCACTTTGAAAATCCACGACCTCAAATGTCAACTTTTCTTTGCGGAAATGCTTTGAATCGCCAAATACTACGTCCAAAGCTATCTGGCCGAGAGACTCAGCCTTCTTCCCTGGTATAACTCCATGGAAGCTCATGTTACTCGTGCTCAATCGGGACATCGGAATGCCCATACCTTTCAGCGTGTCTGCATATAACAGATTCAGCCCACTACCACCGTCCATCAGCACCTTTGTCAGTCGAGTGCCTTCGACAACTGGATCGACCACCAACGCTTGCCTCCCAGGGGTGGCAATATGAGTCGGGTGATCAGATTGGTTGAATGTGATGGGTGTTTGAGACCACTTCAGATAATTTGCCTTCGCTGGGGCGACCATGTTAACCTCTCGGTTAATTACTTTCAGTCGACTTCTGCTTTCCACATCTGCGAAGATCATCAGAGTGGAGTTGATATGCGGGTATCCTCCCTCACTGTCCTCTTTGTCTTCGGCTTTGTCCGACTCCTTCTCCTTGTCCTTAGACTGTTTTCCCTGAAACTGCTGGATCAGGAGTCGACATTGGCGAGTGGTGTGCTTTGGGTAAATGATATTGCCCTCTTCATCTTTCTTCGTGTGAATATGACACGGCATATCCATCACGTCGTTCCCTTCTTTATCCTTCACCTTCTTGGGGTTCCAGGATCCTTTTGGTTTCCCCTTAGACTTTCCTTGAGTCACGGCCAGAGCCTCTCCAGGAGCTGCCGGTTCAGCCTTCCGCTTCTGTTTCCGACTGGAATTCCCTTTTTCCGACTGACTCGGCTTGTGCTTGCCGCTTCGGAGTCGGTCTTCTTCTTCGCCGTTGGCGTACTTGGTAGCAATCTCCATCATCCGACTCAAGGTCATGTCACCGGTTCGACCAAATTTCAAGCTGAGCTCTCTGTTCTTGACACCATCTTTGAAGGCGCACACTGCCTGATGATCAGAGACATTTTCCACTGTGTGATGCAAAGTGATCCACCTCTGAATATACTCTCTGAGAGTCTCATTGGTTTTCTGCACGCAGACTTGCAACTCTGTCAATCCCGCTGGTCGCTTGCAAGTCCCTTCGAACGTTCTGATGAACACTCGGGACAGATCTTCCCAAGTGTAAATACTGCTAGGAGGTAATTGGGTCAACCATGCCCTGGCAGAACCTTCCAACATGAGGGGCAAATGCTTCATGGCCACCTCGTCGTTCCCACCACCGATCTGAACTGCCACTCGGTAGTCTTCAAGCCAAGTCTCAGGCTTAGACTCACCAGTGAACTTGCTGACTCCTGTTGCCAACCTGAAATTGGGGGGAATAACAGCGGCTCTGATAGCTCTGCTGAAACATTCAGGACCAGAAACATGTACTCGACTGCTCGTGGGCACTTCTCTGTCGAATGCACCACGATGGGCTCTGTTCCGGTCGACCAACCCTTGCACGATAATGGATCGCGCGTCGAAGCCTGGCTCCCTGGGGTCAACTGGAACTCTACGCCCTGTACTGTACTGACGCCTATCATCTGGCTGCCGAGGAGCGTAAGACCCACCCCTCGGAGGGGAATAGGGCACTCGACGCCTATCATCTCGGTCGAGCCTGTCGCCATATTGATCTCGCCGATGCTCATACCCTTCGCGCCGCGGAGGCGATCTGGGGCTGTGAGCCGACTGTACCGTATTCACAGTGACAGATCGACTGTGAATCCTGTTGCGCGACTGAGACACGGCTGAATTCTGATCTCCTGCTGCCCGGAGCAGATCTCTGATCTGCAGCAAACCTCTGCCAGCTTCTGACTGCGAAGGCTGAATGGACTCTGCTATACGGGTCGCAGCTGCTAAATTCTGAATTGGGGTTCGATATACCTGAGTCGGCGGGAAGAGTTGACGTCGACTGGTGTCGGGAACTCGTTGCCGCGCGCGCTCGTCGAGTGCTCGCTGAAGGTTCTCCAGTCGAGTGCGCTCGGCCAAATTGGCCAGACGCGCCTCCTCCAAGGCGCGAGCCTCGGGGGTTTCTCCTGCGATAGGAATACGCAGGGGATCCTCGTTCCTGCGGCGAAGCTCTTCTCTTTGCAGAGAGTCGAGTGGCTCGGGCTGGTACTCTTCGTAACCTCGAGCAGGGTCGCCGCCGTCACCTGCTCCACCACCGCGGGCGAAGCCGGGAGGGCTATGAGGCCCGTTGACCATCAGGATTTCCGCCGCTGGATCACTGCTTCCGCACTCGGATGCAGTCTCTCCGGAGCCAGTCGACTGATCGAACAAGCCGTAGAGAGATTCGTTGGGCTCGATTGCCGCAACTTGCGTAGTGGTCGACTGGCGAGCCACCGCGTGACTCACCCATCGCTGAAGCCTCGACCGACCTGAGCGCTTGCGCTGGCGGGAGACCGGGAGGGTGGAAGATGGAAGATCCGACCGATACTGGGTCGATGGTTGCCGTAGCAGAACGCCGCGGACAAATGCGCGAAAATGCGTCGCACCGCGGACGGGGAGCGCATCCATGTCGAGTGGAGCCTCCTGGAGCCATGCGGAGTCGTCGACGATGAAGGTGAAGGCGCCGAGACGGATCTCTTGGCCCTTGATCAAAACTCCGGCAGACACCATGATGAAAATACTCGGAAGAATCGCAACTTCTCCACAAAATCGCTAAAACACCTGCCCCACGGTGGGCGCCAACTGTCGTGGTTCTAAGCCTGACAGTAGAGTGGGGGGTAGGTATTGAGAGGCAAGGTCCTAGCTATGGAGAGGTTGTAAGCACAAAGGATGTACGAGTTCAGGCCCTTCTCGGAAGAAGTAACAGCCCTACGTCTCGGAGCCCGGAGGCAGTCGAGTGGATTATGAATGTATGGATTACAAGGTGCCGAACCCTTCTGCCTGTGGAGGGGGGTGGCTTATATAGAGTGCGCCAGGACCCCAGCCAGCCCACGTAGGCGAAGGTTTAAGGTGAGTTAAGTCTGGGGCGTTACTGGTAACGCCCCACATAAAGTGCCTTTACTATCATAAAGTCTACTTAATTACAGGCCGTTGCGGTGCAGAGTGCCTCTTGACCTCCTAGTGGTCGAGTGCGTCTTCGTGGTCGAGTCCTTCAGGCCAGTCGAGTGTGTCCTCGTTGGTCGACTGGATCCTCGTTGGTCGACTGGAAGGCGACCTCTTCTAGGGATGTCCTAGGGTAAGTTACTTGGGACAGGTCCGTGACCCTACCCTAGGTACATAACCCCATCACCGTCCCCAGGCGCGTATTATAAAATAAAAAAAGAAGGACCGTTCGGTGAAGTTATGATAAAAACTAGTTAAATTTCGGCCAAACATGGCAAATTTCAGTGAAATTCACGCATTTTCATTACATTAACCTAATCTAAAAAAGAAAGGGGCTGGAGTCGTCGCCGCCGTCGCCGCCATCGTCGTCGGCGGCCTTCTCGCAGGAACCAAGGCAGTTGGGGGAAGACGAGTCGCCGTGTCCCTGACGCGGCTGGCCCGCAGCTTTTTCGTGCCAAAACAGTTCGCCCCGGCGCCCCCGGGCGCCCCCCAGCGCGCCGGGTTCGGCCTGGGTCCGCCGGCGCTGTTTTCGGCCCAGGCCGGCGAAAATCGGGCTCCTGGGGGCGCGACTGGGCCATTTTTTCGGCGCAGGCGCAGAAAAAAAACGCCTGGGGAGGCCTTCCTGGGGCCGCGGCTGGAGATGCCCTCACGTCCACCCGCTGGCTCTACTCGGTAGGTGCACTGCAGGCTGCAGCAGCGCGGCCTGCCTGCGTCTTTCTTTATATGGATGTGGTATTGAGCTGCTAACCGAGCGAGTCTTTTACGGTGTCATTTACTACTACTCCTTCTGTTCCAAATTACTTGTCTTAAATTTGTCTAGATATAGATGTATCTAGACTCATTTTAGTGCTAGATACCCCCGTATCTAGACAAATCTAAGACAAGTAATTCGGAACGGAGGAAGTAGCTCTGTTGGTATGGCAAAGAACAAGGATGCAACAAGTTTATTGCAAGTGCATTGGTACGTACTACTCTACATTGGCAGCCAGCAGTGCACCTAGCTAGCAGAGCTAGCGGGTAAAACACTTGCAGCGCACCTAGCTAGTAGAGCCAGCGTGTGGACGTGACTACGCATGCATTGCATTGCATTGCATGCTCAATGAGTTTTGCTGGTGACACTGCTTGCAAGTTGCAATTAACTGCGCGTACGCTAGCTGCATTCAACCGGTGTAGGACAAGTGGATCCGCGTAGCTCGATAGTAAGTTGAGCCGTCACAATGTGGTTTAATCAACTTGTTTATGCTGATAATAATCATTGGCTGTTCCATGGAGAAACTTTTAATTGTGGAATAGGGCTGACTGGCAGAGCATTTGATTGAATTGTTTGAGCAAGAAAAGACTCAAACATTAGGAAGCTAGCATGACGGAAATGGAGGAGCAAATGAAGAAGAGGGAGAAAGAAAAGAGATAGACATCTCTATTGAGAAGAGGCCGAGAAAGAAAGGAAAAAAAGAAGCAAATAAAGGCCTTTGTTAGTTGACACGGGAACTGGCCAATGGCATTACAAAAATGTTACTCCCTCCGATCCAAAACAAGTGTCGTGGTTTTAGAGAATACGTTTTATATTAATATAAATTTGGCTTGATGACTATCAAGAAGATCTCCCCCGCAAAAAAACAGAAAGACTATCAAGAAGATCTAATATGTCTATAGTTGTTTAGAAACGAATACATTGTTTTCCTCTTCATGACTACACAAACACATGCACAGTCATGATAAATCAAATCTACATCACATAATCAGTGCATCATACCAACTTGGGAGAATAAAACAAAAAATTGCTGCCTAATTAATTCCATCAAATTCAAGAAATTGATGCGGCCAAATACGAATCAGTAACACAATATAAATCAACAAAAGGAGAGACTAGCCGTAGCATTTTCTTGGGCATCGACATGGTCAACGGGCGTAATGTGACAACTTCGACTGTCATTGTTGATCGGGGATTGAGGTGCCCACACCCCTCTGGACAGCTTGTCAAGCACCGATGCCAAACAATATCGATAGATTTCTTTTTACTCTTAACAATTTTTTTTTTAGGATGTACACTTAACAATATCGATAGATGATACCATAGTCAGCTTCCACGACCAGTCGTTTATCTCCAATCAGGACGTAGACAAGCCCAAGGCTACCAGGGCCATGGCCTGGGTCATGAGGATAAATTGCTTCCAGTACTGTAGTGAGTTTACCACTGTAGCTAGTGTTTGGCCCAAGACTTGCCCGATGCTTAGCACAATCCTGGCCACGAGTCTCCAATAGTTGGCTGACCAACCAATAATGGGATTTAGTCTGACTACTATTTCGTGCAACCAGGTCTAATCCATCATTTAGGGGGATGAAAATTATTTCTGACGGGTGGCAGAATTAATTAAACACTAAATATCCTTCAAAATTAAGGGGAAAATAATTATTTAATTAGTAACTATAAAAAATGTGTATGAATTTTAGCGTGTAGCTAACAATTGTTTAATGAAACATCATTTTTACTCAATACAGTGTCATTTGGTATTGTTGCAAAACAAAAACTCTTGTCTATTGTGGTAAACGTTGGATTAAATATTTTGCCGACAAAATATGATTTTTAGGATGATTATTATATGGTTTATTGGACCTACTTTCCATGGCAACCACTCTAAAGGAATCATGTCTATTGTGGTAAACGTTGGATTAAACCTTGTTGCAAAATTGGACAATAGTTGTTCTCTGCAATAAGCACTAAGAGTAGGTAATCCCTGCAAATAAACTAAAAAATTTCCAAAATTATTTGGCAATATACTTGTGGGGTATGTCAACTAAAAAAATAAGCTCACAACTCGATCGACACGGTAGAGAATCAGAAAAGGTATGTTAATTCAGCGCAAATACTCAGCATAGCAACGCATCAAACGTGCACGGATCATCGAGCCTACTACAGTCTAGAGGCATGTACCACACCCATACCTAGCTAGGTAGCTAGCTAGCTAGCTTGGTCGACAGGTAGCCTAGCCCGGTCGCTTGATTGATCACACATGAGCCGGGGCGTCCAACTTGTCGAAGCAGGCCACGTCGGCGGCGGCGTAGTCGCCCGGGCCGACGGCGATGGTCACCGGCCAGCAGTAGTACGTGGTGAGGACACTTGTGGTGGACATCGCCACGTGGGTGGACAAGATCCCTCTCAGCTCCATCTCCGCGTCGGCCACGCCGCGCCCCTCGTAGAGCGCGCGCACGTACCGCATCGGTAGGTCCTCCTTCGGCACCAGCGACAACGGCACGAGCACCTCGCTCAATGTCTTCTGCATCACGTCGATGGGCTTCGGAAGGTCGAACTCGGCGATCCTCGCTGTAGGCGCCTCCGCCGAAGAAGATGACGACGACGCGTCCGTGAGCCGGACGGTGACGTTGGCGTACTCGAGGGTGGCGCGCCCGCTTGGGTTGTAGGCCCTGAGGACGAACTTGAGCCACACCTCGTTGCCCGGGGGTGGCAGCGACGGTATGTAGTTGGCAGCTACGCGGCCGGCGGCGAGCTTCAGCTGGAGCTTCTCGGGGCGGAGCATCACCACCACCGCCCGGACGATCACTGCCACGGCCACCATGGTGACCACGCACGCTAAGGTGCACCGCACCGCGTATAGCCACCGGAACCTCCTCCACCAGCTCGTCGTCTTGTTCCCCTGCTCGGCCATCTGATATCGATGTAGGTTTGGTGTACTTGCTAGTAATAACTTGAGCCAACGATCGTTATAACTAGAGATGTACTACGTTCGTGGCACTAGCTACCATTGCGTCTGCGTGAATGATGGAGAGAAGCACGCCCGCGATATGTATTTATGGGAGCGACTAGGCGACTGATCTTTTTCTTTTGTTTCAGCCACTTTGCTCTCCACCAACAGATCTTGATCCAACGGCCAAGTGTCGCAGTTTTAAACTAAGCTTAATTCAACCTTAGTTCAAACTAAAACGCTTATTATGAATCGGAGGGAGTACCTTCTAGAGGCACTCTCACTCTCTCTCCCTCCTCCAACACCGCCTCCAATCAGTCCACAGAGCCGTCCGGACCACAATTTTTCAGCAAAGCCGAAACAAAATCAAGGGAGCTTTTCCGGAGCCTGGACACAAGCCACGTAGGTCTCAGACACCCCATGCCCACCAAAAGTAAGGCGGAGCCCGGACTTTTGTACCTGGCCGCACTATTTCCGCGGCAAAATACCCTACTTTCTTCTTCCATCCCTTCGGTCTCCACCCAATACCCTACTCTCTTCTTCCCTCACTCAGCCGACGCATAGACCCGGAGGAGAACCTGCCAGAGACGGAGATGGTGGAGGATCCGAGCATCACACTCGCCCGAAAAATCAATTCGGCGACACGGCAAAATCGTTGCGTTAAAGCGAAGGCCACAAAGGCGAAAATACCCAAGAATTAAAAGGCCGGCAGAGGGCATGCGGGTAGCATACGTGGCGGTGGGCTTCCTGGTCACGGACATGGTGGAGGTCGGGGCCCCATATTTGCCGACCGTGCATACACCGCCATGGCCCGAGCATTACAAGGATCTGTAGTTCTACACGGCCAAGCAACTCGGTAGGCAGTCCACGACAACCGACGCGTGGCATGTGCCTTTCACCGTTGACGTCAACATGAGGTGCTTTTCTCATAATGTTCATCGCCGCAGCTGGTCTGGACACGGACGTCGGACAGGAAGCTGATGGGTGCCTGCACGGTGTTCGCTGGTATGCCTAAAGCAGGAGAGTCGGCGTACTAAGACACGGACATGGATATTTTCTACATAATCCATGAGGAAGGCGGATGAGGAGGAGGTTGCTATGAGGATTGGCAGGTGGATGACTCAAAACCCACCCAGGCCGGCTCGTACACCACTGGGATCCTAGTACACCTAGTCCAGCAACATTCACTCAGACGGGCACCCAGGTAAGCTACACCCAGTCGGCACATACACCTAGCTGGGCACAAACACACAGCACCAGGATCGAGCGGATGGACAACAAGGTGATGAGGAGGACGACGAGGATGATGATCCAGCTGATGTAAAGAAGAGGGGTAGAGAAGAAAGCTTCAGCATGGGGAGGACGAGCTGTTGTGCGATGCATAGTTGGCTACTATGTGGAGCCCACATGTAAGTTTCCTCTTCCTCCTCTCTTTCTTCTTCCTCTATCTCTTATCTTCCCTCCTCTGTGCCTCCCATGTCGGCCCTCTCCCCTCCCGAGCCGGCGACCCCGTCCCCTCCCAAGCCGGTGACCCTCCGCCCCAAGCCGGCGATCCTCCCCCCAAGCCGGCACCCCTTCCCCCATCCCAAGCCGGCGACAACCCTCCCTCTCCTTCCCAGCGTCCCAACAGTCGTGGTAGGTGCTCGCCGGAGCTCCTGGTGGCGACGGTGGCGACAAGGACGGCCTTGTCTGCGGCGATGGGAGGTGTGCACTCCACTAGCGGCGCATGCCGTCGCGTCGAGCTTGAGGAGCTCGCGGCAGGGGATGGTGGCGGCCGCAGGCGAGGCACGGTGTGGTGGCAGACGAGTCGCAAGTCATGGCGTGGCCGCAGGCAAGGCACGGCGAGGCGTCAGGGGAGTCATGGCGTGGCGGCGGCTGCAGGCGAGGCCCGACATAGCGGCCGCTGCTAGCGCGACTCACCGGCCTCAGGCGATGACTGACGCGGATCCAGCCGCTATGGGCGCGGCTGGCCGTCCTCAGGTGGTGGGCGGCGTGGATTCTGCCGCTGCAGGCACGGCTCGCCGGCCGGAGGAAGCATCGCTGCCCTGCCGAGCGGGATCGAGCTCCTGGCTGCCGTCGGGACCCGATTGCTTTTTCAGAAAATTCACTTTTTTCATAAAACTTACAGGGACCTGATTGCGTTCTAAAAAACATACATGCAGGACCCACATGTAAGTTAACGGTCAAAGTAAACGGTCAAACAAACAGTTATCTTACATGCGGGCCCGACTTGTCATAATCCTGATCAGCTGATAAAGACTTGATGATTTGGTTTTTTTGAAACAGCCGACCACACATTTGGTAGTTATATGAGGAAAATTAAAAACCAGTAGTTTTTTGGAACGCTAGCCTATAAAGTAGTAGTTTTATGCTATTTACTCGATGTTATCCAGGAGGCTGTGTCGAAGTATTGCGGGCGCTTGAGACAACTCATGGCACGGTGGCCTAGTAGTGCACAAATCACCGAGCCGGTAAGTTGTTAATATGTGTACATCATTTGGCCGAATATGCATTGTTTTGTAGATCATGTGTAGCCGCATAGTTTTGTAGATCATTTTTGGCGGATATGCATAGTTTTATAGACCACTTACCGGATATGCATTGTTTTGTTGATGATTTGCAGCCGAATATGCATTGTTTTGTAGATCATTTTGGCATATATGCATATTGTTCTAGATCACTTGCCGGCTATGCATTGTTTTCTTGATGATTCTCAGCCGGATATGCATTATTTTGTAAAAAAAGTATGTAGCATGATTGTTTTGTACATAGTTTATGTCCGGATATGCAATGTTTTGTTGATTATTTGTAGCCGGATATGCATTGTTGTGTACATCATTTCTTGCAGGATATCTATGCATTGTCTTGTACATAATTTATAGGCGGATATGCATAGTTTTGTAGATCACTTCCTGGATATGCATCATTTTGTTGATTATTTGCAACCGGATATGCACTGTTTGTACATAATTTGTAGTTGGATACGCTTTGTTTTGTTGATCATTTGTAGTCAGATTTGCATTGTTTTGTTAATCATTTATAGCCGGATATGCATTATTGACAATGTTTTATTTTGTAGCCTTCCCGTGCGTGTAGTTTGTTCTTGAAGTTGGAGAAGAAAACCTTCACCATCATGCATTGTTGGTTGAAATTGAGTACACAGCCCAAGTGAAACCTATACATTGCCAAGACCGTTACCCAAGACACCTAGGAATAAACCGGTGATCCAACCGACCGAACAAAAGAATCGCCCAAGAAGGTTAGAATAGGCTTCCTGGGAAAGAAATGGGAGGAGGAGAGGACGAAGCGAGAAGGTACGCAAGCTAAGATGATAGAGAGGTTCGAAGACATCTTGACGAAGATGGAGGAGGCATACGTAGTGCTCGGACGCCAAGGAGGCATGCAATGCCGAGAGGTTTAACATGTTGATGACGGCAAGTGAGAAGAAGCTCAAGCTCTGAGAGAGGAAGACCATGCTTGAAGAGAAGAAGATCAAGCTCGAGGAGAAGAAGGTGGTGATCAGAGTGCCTCAGACGATGTGAACATGCTAAGCTTGAAGATGGAGAATTTAGATGAGGACGCAAGAATGATCGTGCAAGTTGTTTGTTTGAAGCAGTGGAAGAAGGATGAGTTGAAGAGGGTGGCCAAGGCGGATAAGGAGGCAGCGGCGGCGCCCTAGACGATGGCGATGGCAGTATGAGCGTGGAGGCTCGGATTGCTGGTCTGGCAAAACAGAAAGTTCATTTGTTTACATGGACTGCCGGACTGATATTCTTTTGTGATCGGAAATTTAAAAACTAAGCATACGTGCATCTTTTTGGTTGTGATCGGGATATGATGTGATCCGGCACCACTGTGATCTGGCACGCACTATGGATCAGACGTATTTGAATTTCAAATTTTCTTTTACTGCCGGACATATAAGGGATAGCTATGAATAGTCGGCTCCCGCATTAGTGTTCGTGGATGGATGTTTGTCTGCGGGTCATTATCTGAGATGCCCTTAAGCATTATATTGTACACTAGGACCTCATATTTTGGTAAATCAGAGGCGCCCTTAGGAGTTTTGAGACTTAAGTTGTTCAGTTGCACCTTCCAAAAAGAAGGATGTTAGGGCATCTTCAACGCCAACCCTCAAATATTCTCTGGAATTCGTCCACGGACACAGGGAACCAGTCTGCGGACACTGATGCGGGAACCGACCAACCAACGCTGCCCGCATACATTCCATCCACTACTTGAACTAACTCGATGAAATTTCATGCGAACACAGTGGATTCTCATATAAAGCCGACGAGATTCATGCAAACACGGCAGATATGTTGGGGAACGTAGCAGAATTTTAAAATTTTCTACGCATCACCAAGAACAATCTATGGAGTCATCTAGCAACGAGGGAGAGAGGAGTGCATCTACATACCCTTGTAGATCACGTGCGGAAGCGTTCAAGAGAACGGGGTTGATGGAGTCGTACTCGACGTGATCCAAATCACCGATGACCTAGTGCCGAACGGACGGCACCTCCGCGTTCAACACACGTACGGTTGGGAAGACGTCTCCTCCTTGATCCAGCAAGGGGGGAGGAGAGGTTGATGAAGATCCAGCAGCACGACGGCGTGGTGGTGGATGCAGCAGGATCCCGGCAGGGCTTCGCCAAGCGCAAGCGGGGAGGAAAGGTGTTACGGAGGGAGAGGGAGGCGCCAAGAGCAAGGGGGTGCGGCTGCCCTCCCTCCCCCCTCTCTTTATATAGGGGCCTTGGGGGGCGGCCCTAGGAGATGAATCTCCAAAGGGGCGGCGGCGAAGGGGTGGCTTCCCCCCAAGCCAAGTGGGGGGCGCCCCCACCCCTAGGGTTTCCCAAACCTAGGCGCAGGGGAGGCCGAAGGGGGGGCGCACCAGCCCACTAGGGGCTGGTTCCCCTCCCAATTCAGCCCATGGGTCCCTCCGGGATAGGTGGCCCCACCCGGTGGACCCCCGGGACCCTTCCGGTGGTCCCGGTATAATACCAGCGACCCCCGAAACCTTCCCGATGGCCGAAACTGGACTTCCTATATATAAATCTTTACCTCCGGACCATTCCGGAACTCCTCGTGACGTCCGGAATCTCATCCGGGACTCCGAACAACTTTAGGGTTACTGCATACTAATATCTCTACAACCCTAGCGTCACAGAACCTTAAGTGTGTAGACCCTACGGGTTCGGGAGACATGCAGACATGACCGAGATGCCTCTCCGGTCAATAACCAACAGCGGGATCTAGATACCCATGTTGACTCCCACATGCTGCACGATGATCTCATTGGATGAACCACGATGTCGAGGATTCAATTAATCTGTATACAATTCCCTTTGTCAATCGGTACGTTACTTGCCCGAGACTCGATCGTCGGTATCCCAATACCTCGTTCAATCTCGTTACCGGCAAGTCACTTTACTCGTGCCGTAATGCATGATCCCGTGATCAACCACTTGGTCACATTGAGCTCATTATGATGATGCATTACCGAGTGGGCCCAAAGATACCTCTCCGTCACACGGAGTAACAAATCTCATTCTCGATTCGTGCCAACTCAACAGACACTTTCGGAGATACCTGTAGTGTACCTTTATAGTCACCCAGTTACGTTGTGACGTTTGGCACACCCAAGGCACTCCTACGGTATCCGGGAGTTGCACAATCTCATGGTCTAAGGAAATGATACTTGACATTCGGGAAAGCTACAGCAAACGAACTACACGATCTTTGAGCTATGCTTAGGATTGGGTCTTGTCCATCACAGCATTCTCCTAATGATGTGATCCCGTTATCAATGACATCCAATGTCCATAGTCAGGAAACCATGACTATCTTTTGGTCAACGAGCTAGTCAACTAGAGGCTCACTACGGACGTGTTGTGGTCTATGTGTTCACACATGTATTATGATTTCCGGATAACACAATTATAGCATGAACAATAGACAATTATCATGAACAAAGAAATATAATAATAACCATTTTATTATTGCCTCTAGGGCATATTTCTAACAGCCTCCCACTTGCATTAGAGTCAATAATCTAGTTACATTGTGATGAATCGAACACCCATGCAGTTCTGGTGTTGATCATGTTTTGCTCTAGGGAGAGGTTTAGTCAACGGATCTGCCACATTCAGGTTCGTATGTACTTTACAAATCTCTATGTCTCCATTTTGAACACTTTCACGAATGGAGTTGAAGCGACGCTTGATATGCCTGGTCTTCCTGTGAAACCTGGGCTCCTTGGCAAGGGCAATAGCTCCAGTGTTGTCACAGAAGAGAGTCATCGGGCCCGACGCATTGGGTATGACTCCTAGGTCGGTAATGAACTCCTTCACCCAGACTGCTTCTTGTGCTGCCTCCGAGGCTGCCATGTACTCCGCTTCACATGTAGATCCCGCCACAACGCTTTGCTTGCAACTGCACCAGCTTACTGCCCCACCATTCAAAATATACACGTATCCGGTTTGTGACTTAGAGTCATCCAGATCTGTGTTGAAGCTAGCATCGACGTAACCCTTTACGACGAGCTCTTCATCACCTCCATAAACGAGAAACATATCCTTAGTCCTTTTCCGGTATTTCAGGATATTCTTGACCGCTGTCCAGTGTTCCATCCCGGGATTACTTTGGTACCTTCCTACCAAACTTACGGCAAGGTTTACATCAGGTCTGGTACACAATAGCATACATGATAGACCCTATGGCCGAGGCATAGGGGACGACACTCATCTTTTCTCTATCTTCTGCCGTGGTCGGGCATTGAGCCGTGCTCAATCTCGTACTTGCAATACAGGCAAGAACCCCTTCTTTGACTGATCCATTTTGAACTTCTTCAATATCTTGTCAAGGTACATACTCTGTGAAAGACCAATGAGGCGTCTCGATCTATCTCTATAGATCTTGATGCCTAATATATAAGCAGCTTCTCCAAGGTCCTTCATTGAAAAACACTTGTTCAAGTAGGCCTTTATGCTTTCCAAGAATTCTATATCATTTCCCATCAACAGTATGTCATCCACATACAATATGAGAAATGCTATAGAGCTCCCACTCACTTTCTTGTAAATGCAGGCTTCTCCATAAGTCTGCATAAACCCAAATGCTTTGATCATCTCATCAAAACGAATGTTCCAACTCTGAGATGCTTGCACCAGCCCATAAATCGAGCGTTGGAGCTTGCACACCTTGTCAGCATTCTTAGGATCGACAAAACCTTCCGGCTGCATCATATACAATTCTTCCTTAAGGAAACCATTAAGGAATGCCGTTTTGGCGTCCATTTGCCATATCTCATAGTCATAGAATGCGGCAATTGCTAACATGATTCGGACGGACTTCAGCTTCGCTACGGGTGAGAAAGTCTCATCGTAGTCAACCCCTTGAACTTGTCGATAACCCTTAGCGACAAGCCGAGCTTTATAGATGGTTACGTTACCATCCGCGTCTGTCTTCTTCTTAAAGATCCATTTATTTTCTATGGCTCTCCGATCAACGGGCAAGTTAGTCAAAGTCCATACTTCGTTTTCATACATGGATCCTATCTCGGATTTCATGGCTTCCAGCCATTTGTCGGAATCCGGGCCCGCCATCGCTTCTTCATAGTTCGAAGGTTCACCATTGTCTAACAACATGATTTCCAAGACAGGGTTGCCGTACCACTCTGGTGCGGAACGTGTCCTTGTGGACCTACGAAGTTCAGTAGCAACTTGATCTGAAGTTTCATGATCATCATCATTAACTTCCTCTCTAGTCGGTGCAGGCACCTCAGGAACATTTTCTTGAGCTGCGCTACCTACCGGTTCAAGACGTAATACTTCATCAAGTTCTACTTTCCTCCCACTTATTTCTTTCGAGAGAAACTCTTTCTCTAGAAAGGACCCATTCTTGGCAACAAAGAACTTGCCTTCAGATCTAAGGTAGAAGGTATACCCAATAGTTTCTTTAGGGTATCCTATGAAGACACATTTTTCCGATTTGGGTTCGAGCTTTTCAGGTTGAAGTTTCTTGACATAAGCATCGCATCCCCAAACTTTTAGAAACGACGGCTTAGGTTTCTTCCCAAACCATAATTCATACGGTGTCGTCTCAACGGATTTCGACGGAGCCCTATTTAAAGTGAATACGGCAGTCTCTAAAGCATAGCCCCAAAATGACAGCGGTAAATCGGTAAGAGACATCATAGATCGTACCATATCCAATAGAGTGCGATTACGATGTTCGGACACACCATTACGCTGAGGTGTTCTAGGCGGCGTGAGTTGTGAAACTATTCCACATTTTCTTAAGTGTGTGCCAAATTCGTGACTCAAGTATTCTCCCCCACGATCTGATCGCAAGAACTTGATTTTCCTGTCATGTTGATTCTCAACCTCACTCTGAAATTCCTTGAACTTTTCAAAGGTCTCAGACTTATGTTTCATTAAGTAGACATACCCATATCTACTCAAGTCATCAGCGAGGGTGAGAACATAACGATAGCCACCGCGAGCCTCAACACTCATTGGACCGCACACATCAGTATGTATGATTTCCAATAAGTTGGTTGCTCGCTCCATTGTTCCTGAGAACGCAGTCTTGGTCATTTTACCCATGAGGCATGGTTTGCACGTGTCAAATGATTCGTAATCAAGAGACTCCAAAAGCCCATCTGCATGGAGCTTCTTCATGCGTTTGACACCTATGTGACCAAGGCGGCAGTGCCACAAGTATGTGGGACTGTCATTATCAACCTTACATCTTTTGTGTTGGGGAACGTAGCAGAAATTCAAAATTTTCTACGCATCACCAAGATCAATCTATGGAGTAATCTAGCAACGAGGGGAAGGAGAGTGCATCTACATACCCTTGTAGATCGCTAAGCGGAAGCGTTCAAGTGAACGGGGTTGATGGAGTCGTACTCATCGTGATCCAAATCACCGATGATCCTAGTGCCGAACGGACGGCACCTCTGTGTTCAACACACGTACAGCCCGGTGACGTCTCCTACGCCTTGATCCAGCAAGGGGAGAAGGAGAGGTTGGGGAAGACTCCATCCAGCAGCAGCACGACGGCGTGGTGGTGGTGGAGGAGCGCGGGAGTCCAGCAGGGCTTCGCCATGCACTATGAGAGACGAGGAGGGAGAGGGGTAGGGCTGCGCCAACAGGGAGAGCAAGTCACGTGTGTTGGGCAGCCCCCATACCTCAAGTATATATAGGGGGAGGGGAGGGGCTGCGCCCCCACCTAGGGTTCCCTCCCTAGGGGTGGCGGCAGCCCCTAGATCCCATCTAGGAGGCGGCCACAAGGGGTAGAGGGGGAGGCGCACCTGGGGTGGGCCTTAGGGCCCATCTGCCCTAGGGTTTGCCCCCTTCCCCTCTTGGAGGCGCCTTGGGCCTTGGTGGGAGGCGCCCCAGCCCACCTAGGGGCTGGTCCCTTCCCACTATTGGCCCATGTAGGCCTCCGGGGCTGGTGGCCCCACCTGGTGGACCCCATGACCCCTCCGGTGGTCCCGGTACACTACCGGTGATGCCCGGAACACTTCCAGTGGCCAAAACCATACTTCCTATATATTAATCTTTACCTCCGGACCATTACGGAACTCCTCGTGACGTCCGGGATCTCATCCAGGACTCCGAACAACATTCGGTAACTGTGTACATACTTTCCCTATAACCCTAGCGTCATCGAACCTTAAGTGTGTAGACCCTACGGGTTCGGAAGTCATGCAGACATGGCCGAGACAACTCTCCGGTCAATAACCAACAGCGGGATATGGATACCCATGTTGGATCCCACATGCTCCACGATGATCTCATCGGATGAACCACGATGTCAAGGACTTAATCAATCCCGTATACAATTCCCTTTGTCTAGCGGTACGATACTTGCCCGAGATTCGATCGTCGGTATCCCGATACCTTGTTCAATCTCGTTACCGGCAAGTCTCTTTACTCATTCCGTAACACATCATCCCATGATCAACTCCTTGATCACATTGTGCACATTATGATGATGTCCTACCGAGTGGGTCCAAAGATACCTCTCCGTTTACACGGAGTGACAAATCCCAGTCTCGATTCGTGCCAACCCAACAGACACTTTTGGAGATACCTGTAGTGTACCTTTATAGCCACCCAGTTACGTTGTGACGTTTGGCACACCCAAAGCACTCCTACGGTATCCGGGAGTTGCACAATCTCATGGTCTAAGGAAATGATACTTGACATTAGAAAAGCTTTAGCATACGAACTACATGATCTTGTGCTAGGCTTAGGATTGGGTCTTGTCCATCACATCATTCTCCTAATGATGTGATCCCGTTATCAACGACATCCAATGTCCATGGTCAGGAAACCGTAACCATCTATTGATCAACGAGCTAGTCAACTAGAGGCTTACTAGGGACATGGTGTTGTCTATGTATCCACACATGTATCTGAGTTTCCTATCAATACAATTCTAGCATGGATAATAAACGATTATCATGAACAAGGAAATATAATAATAACCAATTTATCATTGCCTCTAGGGCATATTTCCAACAGTCTCCCACTTGCACTAGAGTCAATAATCCAGTTCACATCGATATGTGATTAACACTCAAGGTCACATCCTCATGTGACTAACACCCAAAGAGTTCTGGGTTTGATCATGTTATGCTTGTGAGAGAGGTTTCAGTCAACGGGTCTCCAACATTCTGATCCGTATGTACTTCGCAAATTTCTATGTCATCTTGTAGATGCAACTACTACGCTACATTTGGAGCCATTTCAAATAACTGTTCTACTTGGAGCTATTCTAAATTGTTGCTCCATTATACGT
Organism: Triticum aestivum; assembly: GCF_018294505.1. NCBI lineage: Eukaryota > Viridiplantae > Streptophyta > Magnoliopsida > Poales > Poaceae > Triticum > Triticum aestivum. The sequence goes on from NC_057812.1 coordinate 25,889,689, forward strand.
ATCCGGTATCTCTACTCAGAGCTATCCGGATAGGTGTTAAGCTTGCATCGACGTAACTCTTTACGTCGAACTCTTTATCACCTCCATAACCGAGAAACATATCCTTATTCCTCTAAGGATAATTTAAACCACTATCTGGTGATGTACTCCTAGATTACCTTTGTACCCTCTTGCCAGATATGTGGCAAGGCACACATCAGGTGCGGTACTCAGCATGGCATACCGTATAGAGCCTATGACAAAAGCATAGGGGACGACCTTCGTCCTTCCTCTTTCTTCTGCCGTGGTCGAGCTTTAAGTCTTAACTTCATACCTTACAACTCAGGCAAGAACTCCTTCTTTGACTGATCCATCTTGAACACCTTCAAGATCATGTCAAGGTATGTGCTCATTTGAAAGTACCATTAAGCGTTTTGATCTATCCTTATAGATCTTGATGCTCAATGTTCAAGTAGCTTAATCCAGGCTTTCCATTGAAAAACACTTTCCAAATAACCCTATATGCTTTCCAGAAATTCTACGTCATTTCTGATCAACAATATGTCAACAACATATATTCATCAGAAATTCTATAGTGCTCCCACTCACTTCTTTGGAAATACAAGTTTCTCATAAACTTTGTATACACCCAAAATCTTTGATCATCTCATCAAAGCATACATTCCAACTCCGAGATGCTTACTCCAGTCCTTAGAAGGATTGCTGGAGCTTTGCATACTTATTAGCATCTTTCAGGATTGACAAAACCTTCCGGTTGTATCACATACAACCTTTCCTCAAGAAAATCGTCGAGGAAACAATGTTTTGACATCCTATCTGCAAGATTTCATAAATAATGCAGTAATCGCTAATATAATTCCAACAGACTCTTAGCATCGCTACGAGTGAGAAAGTCTCATCGTAGTCAACTCCTTGAACTTGTCGGAAAACATCTTAACGACAAGTCGAGCTTTCTTAATGGTGATACTTACCATCATTGTCCGTCTTCCTTTTAAAATCCATATGTACCTAACAGCCTTACGACCATCAAGTAGTTCTTCCAAAGTCTACACTTTGTTTTCATATATGGATCCTCTCTCGGATTATATGGCCTCGAGCCATTTTGGAATCCAGGCCCACCATCGCTTCTCCATAGCTCGTAGGTTCATTGTTGTCTAGCAACATGACTTCCAAGACAGGATTACGTACCACTCTGAAGTAGTACGCATCCTTGTCATCCCACGAGGTTTGGTAGTGACTTGATCTGAAGTTTCATGATCACTATCATAAGCTTCCACTTCAATTGGTGTAGGTGCCACAGGAACAACTCCCTGTGCCCTGCCACACACTAGTTGAAGAGACGGTTCAATAACCTCATCAAGTCTCCACCATCCTCCCACTCAATTCTTTCGAGAGAAACTTTTCCTCGAGAAAGGACCCGATTCTAGAAACAATCCCTTATTGCTTTCGGATCTGAGACAGGAGGTATACCCAACTGTTTTGGGTGTCCTATGAAGATGCATTTATCCGCTTTGGGTTCGAGCTTATCAGCCTGAAACTTTTTCACATAAGCGTCGCAGCCCCAAACTTTTAAGAAATGACAGCTTAGGTTTCTCTAAACCATAGTTCATACGGTGTCATCTCATCGGAATTACGTGGTGCCCTATTTAAAGTGAATGTGGTTGTCTCTAATGCCTAACCCATAAACTATCGTGGTAATTCGATAAGAGACATCATGGTATGCATCATATCCAATAGGGTGCAGTTATGATGTTCGGACACACCATCACACTATGGTGTTCCAGGCTGTATTAGTTGTGAAACAATTTCCACAATGTCTTAATTCTGTGCCAAACTCGTAATTCAGATATTCATCTCTATGATCATATCATAGATATTTTATCCTCTTGTCACGACGATCTTTCAACTTCACCCTGAAATTACTTGAACCTTTCAATAATTCAGACTCGTGATTCATCAAGTAAATGTACTCAACATCTACTCAAATCATCTGTGAAGTAAGAACATAACGATATCCACTACACGCCTCAGCACTCATTGGACTGCACACATCAAAATGTATTACTTCCAACAAGTTGCTTTCTAGTTCCATTTTACTGAAAACGAGGCTTTCAGTCATCTTGCCCATGTGGTATGATTTGCATGTCTCAAGTGATTCAAAATCAAGTGAGTCCAAACGGTCCATTTGCATGGAGTTTCTTCATGCATATACACCAATAGACATGGTTCGCATGTCTCAAATTTTCAAAAACGAGTGAGCCCAAAGATCCATCAACATGGAGCTTCTTCATGCGTTTTATACCGATATGACTTACGTGGCAGTGCCACAAGTAGGTGGTACTATCATTACTATCTTATATCTTTTGGCATGAACATGTGTATCACTACGATCGAGATTCAATAAACCATTCATTTTAGGTGCAAGACCATTGAAGGTATTATTCAAATAAACAGAGTAACCATTATTCTCCTTAAATGAATAACCGTATTGCGATAGACATAATCCAATCATGTCTATGCTCAACGCAAACACCAATCTCGATGGTAGAGGGAGCGTGCGATGCTTGATCACATCAAGCTTGGAAAAACTTCCAACACATATTGCCAGCTCACCTTTAGCTAGTCTCCGTTTACTCCGCAGCCTTTTATTTCGAGTTTACTAACATTTAGCAACCGAACCGGTATCTAATACCATGGTGCTACTAGGAGTACTAGTAAAGTACACATTAACACAATGTATATCCAATATACTTCTATCGACCTTGCCAGCCTTCTCATCTACCAAGTATCTAGGGTAATTCTGCTCCAGTGGCTGTTCCCCTTATTACAGAAGCACTTAGTCTCGGGTTTGGGTTCAACCTTGGGTTTCTTCACTAGAGCAGCAGCTGATTTGCCGTTTCATGAAGTATCCCTTTTGCCCTTGCCCTTCTTGAAACTAGTGGTTTCACCAACCATCAACAATTGATGCTCCTTCTTGATTTCTACTTTTGTGGTGTCAAACATCGCGAATATCTCAAGGATCATCATATATGTCCCTGATATATTATAGTTCATCACGAAGCTCTAGCAGCTTGGTGGTAATGACTTCGGAGAAACATCACTATCTCATCTGGAAGATCAACTCCCACTCGATTCAAATGATTGTTGTACTCAGACAATCTGAGCACAAGCTCAACAATTGAGCTTTTCTCCCTTAGTTTGCAGGCTAAGAAAATTGTCGGAGGTCTTATACCTCTTGACGTGGGCACGAGCCTGAAATCCCAATTTCAGCCCTCGAAACATCTCATATGTTTCGCGACGTTTCAAAACGTCTTCGGTACCTCAACTCTAAACCGTTTAACTGAACTATCACGTAGTTATCAAAATGTGTATGTCAGATGTTCGCAACATCCACAGACGACATTCGAGGCTCAGCACACTGAGCGGTGCATTAAGGACATAAGCCTTCTATGAAGCAATGAGGACAATCCTCAGTTTACGGACCTAGTCCGCATAATTGCTACTATCAACTTTCAACTAAATTTTCTCTAGGAACATATCTAAACAGTAGAACTAAAGCGCGAGCCACTGACATAATTTGCGAAGACCTTTTGACTATGTTCAGGATAATTAAGTTCATCTTATGAACTCCCACTCAGATAGACATCCTCTAGTCATCTAAGTGATTACATGATCCGAGTCAACTAGGTCGTGTCCGATCATCACATGAGACAGACTAGTCATCATCGATGAACATCTTCATGTTGATCGTATCTACCATACGACTCATGCTCGACCTTTCGGTCCTCCGTGTTCCGAGGCCATGTCTGTACATGCTAGGCTCGTCAAGTCAACCTAAGTGTTCCGCATGTGTCCCGAGGCCATGTCTGTACATGCTAGGCTCGTCAACACCCGTTGTATTCGAACGTTAGAATCTATCACACCCGATCATCACGTGGTGCTTCGAAACAACGAACCTTTGCAATGGTGCACAGTTAGGGGGAACACTTTCTTGAAATTTTAATGAGGGATCATCTTATTTACTACCGTCGTTCTAAGCAAATAAGATGCAAAAACATGATAAACATCACATGCAATCAAAAAGTGACATGATATGGCCAATATCATTTTGCTCCTTTTGATCTCCATCTTCGGGGCTCCATGATCATCATTGTCACCGGCATGACACCATGATCTCCACCATCATGATCTCCATCATTGTGTCTTCATGAAGTTGTCTCGCCAACTATTACTTCTACTATTACAGCTAACGGTTAGCAATAAAGTAAAGTAATTACATGGCGTTTATATTGACATGCATGTCATAAATAAATTAAGACAACTCCTATGGCTCCTGCCGGTTGTCATACTCATCGACATGCAAGTCGTGATTCCTATTACAAGAACATGATCATCTCATACATCACATATATCATTCATCACATCCTTTGGCCATATCACATCACAAAACACTTGCTGCAAAAACAAGTTAGACATCCTCTAATTGTTGTTGCAAGTTTTTACGTGGCTGCTATAGGTTTCTAGCAAGAACGTTTCTTACCTACGCCAAAACCACAACGTGAATTGCCAATTTCTATTTACCCTTCATAAGGACCCTGTTCATCGAATCCTATCCGACTAAAGTGGGAGAGACAGACACCCGCCAGCCACCTTATGCAACTAGTGCATGTCAGTCGGTGGAACCGGTCTCACGTAAGCGTACGTGTAAGGTTGGTCCGGGCCGCTTCATCCCACGATGCCGCCGAATCAAGATAAGACTAGTAATGGCAAGATAATTGACAATATCGACGCCCACAACTACTTTGTGTTCTACTCGTGCATAGTAACTACGCATAAACCTGGCTCATGATGCCACTGTTGGGGAACGTAGCAGAAATTCAAAATTTTCTACGCATCACCAAGATCAATCTATGGAGTAATCTAGCAATGAGGGGAAGGAGGGTGCATCTACATACCCTTGTAGATCGCTAAGCGGAAGCGTTCAAGTGAACAGGGTTGATGGAGTCGTACTCGTCGTGATCCAAATCACCGATGATCCTAGTACCGAACGGACGGCACCTCCGTGTTCAACACACGTACAGCCCGGTGACGTCTCCTACGCCTTGATCCAGCAAGGGGAGAAGGAGAGGTTGGAGAAGACTCCATCCAGCAGCAGCACGACGGCGTGGTGGTGGTGGAGGAGCGTGGGAGTCCAGCAGGGCTTCGCCATGCACTACGAGAGACGAGGAGGGAGAGGGGTAGGGCTGCGCCAACAGGGAGAGCAAATCACGTATGTTGGGCAGCCCCCATACCTCAAGTATATATAGGGGGAGGGGAGGGGCTGCGCCCCCACCTAGGGTTCCCTCCCTAGGGGTGGCGGCAGCCCCTAGATCCCATCTGGGAGGCGGCCACAAGGGGAGAGGGGGAGGCGCACCTGGGATGGGCCTTAGGGCCCATCTGCCCTAGGGTTTGCCCCCTTCCCCTCTTGGAGGCGCCTTGGGCCTTGGTGGGAGGCGCCCCAGCCCACCTAGGGGCTGGTCCCTTCCCACTATTGGCCCTTGTAGGCCTCCGGGGCTGGTGGCCCCACCTGGTGGACCCCCGGACCCCTCCGGTGGTCCCGGTACACTACCAGTGATGCCCGGAACACTTCCGGTGGCCAAAACCATACTTCCTATATATCAATCTTTACCTCCGGACCATTCCGGAACTCCTCGTGACATCAGGGATCTCATCCGGGACTCCGAACAACATTTGGTAACCACGTACATACTTTCCCTATAACCCTAGCGTCATCGAACCTTAAGTGTGTAGACCCTACGGGTTCGGAAGTCATGCAGACATGGCCGAGACAACTCTCCGGTCAATAACCAACAGCGGGATCTGGATACCCATGTTGGCTCCCACATGCTCCATGATGATCTCATCGGATGAACCACGATGTCAAGGACTTAATCAATCCCGTATACAATTCCCTTTGTCTATCGGTACGATACTTGCCCGAGATTTGATCGTCGGTATCCCGATACCTTGTTCAATCTCGTTACCAGCAAGTCTCTTTACTCATTCCGTAAGACATCATCCCGTGATCAACTCCTTGATCACATTGTGCACATTATGATGATGTCCTACCGAGTGGGCCCAGAGATACCTCTCCGTTTACACGGAGTGACAAATCCCAGTCTTGATTCGTGCCAACCCAACAGACACTTTCGGAGATACCTGTAGGGTACCTTTATAGCCACCCAGTTACGTTGTGACGTTTGGCACACCCAAAGCACTCCTACGGTATCCGGGAGTTGCACAATCTCATGGTCTAAGGAAATGATATTTGACATTAGAAAAGCTTTAGCATACGAACTACATGATCTTGTGCTAGGCTTAGGATTGGGTCTTGTCCATCACATCATTCTCCTAATGATGTCCATGGTCAGGAAACCGTAACCATCTATTGATCAACGAGCTAGTCAACTAGAGGCTTACTAGGGACATGGTGTTGTCTATGTATCCACACATGTATCTGAGTTTCCTATCAATACAATTCTAGCATGGATAATAAACGATTATCATGAACGGGGAAATATAATAATAACCAATTTATTATTGCCTCTAGGGCATATTTCCAACATTTTGGTATTCACACTATGAATATGTGTAGCATTACACTCGAGATTCATTAAGAATAAACCACTCACCATCGGAGCATGGGCATAAAACATATCTCTCATATAAATAGAACAACCATTATTCTCGGATTTAAATGAGTAGCCATCTCGAATTAAATGAGATCCTGATACAATGTTCATGCTCAAAGCTGGCACTAAATAACAATTAGTAAGGTTTAAAACTAATCCCGTAGGTAAATGTAGAGGTAGCGTGCCGACGGCGATCACATCGACCTTGGAACCATTCCCGACGCGCATCGTCACCTCGTCCTTCGCCAGTCTCCGCTTATTCCGCAGCTCCTGCTTTGAGTTACAAGTGTGAGCAACCGCATCGGTATCAAATACCCAGGAGCTACTACGAGTACTGGTAAGGTACACATCAATTACATGTATATCACATATACCTTTCGTGTTGCCGTCCTTCTTATCCGCTAAGTATTTGGGGCAGTTCCGCTTCCAGTGACCACTTCACTTGTAATAAAAACACTCAGTCTCGGGCTTGGGTCCATTCTTTGGCTTCTTCCCGGCAGCTTGCTTACCGGGCGCGGCAACTCCCTTGCCGTCCTTCTCGAAGTTCTTCTTACCCTTGCCTTTCTTGAACTTAGTGGTTTTATTCACCATCAACACTTGATGTTACTTTTTGATTTCCACCTCTGCTGATTTCAGCATTGAATATACCTCAGGAATGGTCTTTTCCATCCCCTGCATATTGAAGTTCATCACAAAGCTATTGTAGCTCGGTGGAAGCGACTGAAGGATTCTGTCGATGACCGCGTCATCCGGGAGATTAACTCTTAGCTGAGTCAAGTGGTTATGCAACCCAAACATTTTGAGTATGTGCTTACTGAAAGAACTATTTTCCTCCATCTTACAACTGAAGAACTTGTCGGAGACTTCATATCTCTCGACCCGGGCATGAGCTTGGAAAACCATTTTCAGCTCTTCGAACATCTCATATGCTCCGTGTCTCTCAAAACGCATTTGGAGCCCCGGTTCTAAGCTGTAAAGCATGCTGCACTGAACGAGGGAGTAATCATCAGCACGTGACTGCCAAGCGTTCATAACGTCTTGGTTCTCTGGGATAGGTGCGTTACCTAGCGGTGCTTCTAGGACATAATCTTTCTTGGCAGCTATGAGGACGATCCTCAGGTTCCGGACCCAGTCCGTATAGTTGCTGCCATCATCTTTCAGCTTCGTTTTCTCTAGGAACGCATTGAAGTTGAGGACAACGTGGGCCATTTGATCTACAAGACATATTGTAAAGATTTTTGACTAAGTTCATGATAATTAAGTTCATCTAATCAAATTACTCAATGAACTCCCACTCAGATAGACATCCCTCCAGTCATCTAAGTGAAACATGATCTGAGTTAACTAGGCCGTGTCCGATCATCACGTGAGACGGACTAGCCAACATCGGTGAACATCTACATGTTGATCGTATCTTCTATACGACTCATGCTCGACCTTTTGGTCTTCCGTGTTCCGAGGCCATGTCTGTACATGCTAGGCTCGTCAAGTCAACCTAAGTGTATTGCATGTGTAAATCTGGCTTACACCCGTTGTATTCGAACGTTAGAATCTATCACACCCGATTATCACGTGGTGCTTCGAAACAACGAACCTTCGCAATGGTGCACAATTAGGGGGAACACTTTCTTGAAATTATTACGAGGGATCATCTTATTTAAGCTACCGTCGTTCTAAGCAAATAAGATGTAAAACATGATAAACATCACATGCAATCAAATAGTGACATGATATGGCCAATATCATTTGCTCCTTTTGATCTCCATCTTCGGGGCTCCATGATCATCGTTGTCACCGGCATGACACCATGATCTCCATCATTGTGTCTTCTTGAAGTTGTCTCGTCATCTATTACTTCTACTACTATGGCTAACGGTTTAGCAATAAAGTAAAGTAATTATATGACGTTATATGTTGACACGCAGGTCACAAATAAATTAAGACAACTCCTATGGCTCCTGCCGGTTGTCATACTCATCGACATGCAAGTCGTGATTCCTATTACAAGAACATGATCATCTCATACATCACATATATCATTCATCACATCCTTTGGCCATATCACATCACAAAACACTTGCTGCAAAAACAAGTTAGACGTCCTCTAATTGTTGTTGCAAGTTTTTACGTGGCTGCTATAGGATTCTAGCAAGAACGTTTCTTACCTACGCCAAAACCATAACGTGAATTGCCAATTTCTATTTACCCTTCATAAGGATCCTGTTCATCGAATCCGATCCGATTAAAGTGGGAGAGACAGACACCCGCCAGCCACCTTATGCAACTAGTGCATGTCAGTCGTTGGAACCAGTCTCACGTAAGCGTACGTGTAAGGTTGGTCCGGGCCGCTTCATCCCACAATGCCGCCGAATCAAGATAAGACTAGTAACGGCAAGATAATTGACAATATCGACGCCCACAACTACTTTGTGTTCTACTCGTGCATAGAAACTACGCATAGACCTAGCTCATGATGCCACTGTTGGGGAACGTAGCAGAATTTTAAAATTTTCTACGCATCACCAAGATCAATCTTTGGAGTCATCTAGCAACGAGGGAGAGAGGAGTGCATCTACCCCTTGTAGATCGCGTGCGGAAGCATTCAAGAGAACGGGGTTGATGGAGTCGTACTCGACGTGATCCAAATCACCAATGACCTTGTGCCGAACGGACGGCACCTCCGCGTTCAACACACGTACGGTTGGGAAGACGTCTCCTCCTTCTTGATCCAGCAAGGGGGGAGGAGAGGTTGATGAAGATCCAGCAGCACGATGGCGTGGTGGTGGATGCAGCAGGATCCCGGCAGGGCTTCGCCAAGCGCAAGCGGGGAGGAGAGGTGTTACGGAGGGAGAGGGAGGCGCCAAGAGCAAGGGGGTGCGGCTGCTCTCCCTCCCCCCTCTTTATATAGGGGCCTTGGGGGGGCACGGCCCTAGGAGATGGATCTCCAAGGGGGCGGCGGCCAAGGGGTGGCTTCCCCCCCAAGCCAAGTGGGGGACGCCCCCACCTCTAGGGTTTCCCAACCCTAGGCGCAGGGGAGGCCCAAGGGGGGCGCACCAGCCCACTAGGGGCTGGTTCCCCTCCCAATTCATCCCATGGGGCCCTCCGGGATAGGTGGCCCCACCCGGTGGACCCCCGGGACCCTTCCGGTGGTCCCGGTACAATACCGGCGACCCCCGAAACCTTCCCGATGGCCGAAACTGGACTTCTTATATATAAATCTTTACCTCCGGACCATTCCGGAACTCCTTGTGACGTCCGGGATCTCATCCGGGACTCCTAACAACTTTCCGGTTACTGCATACTAATATCTCTACAACCCTAGCGTCACCGAACCTTAAGTGTGTAGACCCTACGGGTTCGGGAGACATGCAGACATGACCGAGATGCCTCTCCGGTCAATAACCAACAGCGGGATCTGGATACCCATGTTGGCTCCCACATGCTCCACGATGATCTATCGGATGAACCACGATGTCGAGGATTCAATCAATCCGTATACAATTCCCTTTGTCAATTGGTACGTTACTTGCCCGAGACTCAATTGTCGGTATCCCAATACCTCGTTCAATCTCGTTACCGGCAAGTCACTTTACTCGTGTCGTAATGCATGATCCCGTGATCAACCACTTGGTCACATTGAGCTCATTATGATGATGCATTACCGAGTGGGCCCAGAGATACCTCTCCGTCACACGGAGTGACAAATCCCAGTCTCGATTCGTGCCAGCCCAACAGACACTTTCGGAGATACCTGTAGTGTGCCTTTATAGTCACCCAGTTACGTTGTGACGTTTGGCACACCCAAGGCACTCCTACGGTATCCGGGAGTTGCACAATCTCATGGTCTAAGGAAATGATACTTGACATTCGGAAAAGCTACAACAAATGAACTACACGATCTTTGAGCTATGCTTAGGATTGGGTCTTGTCCATCACAGCATTCTCCTAATGATGTGATCCCGTTATCAATGACATCCAATGTCCATAGTCAGGAAACCATGACTATCTTTTGGTCAACGAGCTAGTCAACTAGAGGCTCACTAGGGACGTGTTGTGGTCTATGTATTCACACATGTATTACGATTTCCGGATAACACAATTATAGCATGAACAATAGACAATTATCATGAACAAAGAAATATAATAATAACCATTTTATTATTGCCTCTAGGGCATATTTCCAACAAGATATTCATATAAACCAGATGAAATTCATTACAATTTTATATAAACCGAACATGCCGGATTCGTGATTGTGACCGCGGGGCCCGACCATGGCAGAGCTGGCGATGTCCTCCTCATCATCGCTCTTGCCCCTCACCTCACCTACCGCCTCGTCGAACTCCGTGTAGGCGGCCACCAATTCCGCCTGATACTGCCGGTGACGCCAGCGGTCACGGTGGATGTTGCCGGTGGAGTGGTAGGAGTCGAGCAGCGTCTCCTGCTCCGCCACATCGTTGTCCGACAGGATGTACGTGCCGGCGATGAGTTGCTCCTCCGCACGCGGGTGCTCCTCGAGGAGGCTGCGGTTGTAGGCCTGGTCGGCCTACACCTATCTGAACTGAGCCTGCTGCTTCTCCTGCAGCATGTCTGTGTAGTGCACACGGGCCTCGCCAGAGCCGATGGGCATGCCGCCGGCTCCGTCTGCCTGCCGACAACATTGGCGGTTATCTCCTTCTTCTACTCAGATGAGAGGTTGTCCCAAAGGGCTTTGGAGCGCGAGGAGGCCATGGAGGGCGTGGTGCGGAGAGGAGAAATGGACCTAAGGATGACTACAGCTATGGACAAGGCTGGAATTTATATAGTGGGGCAGATGGCAATGCGCCACGACGATGTGGTTAATGGAGGGCGGCAGACTGGCAGGCGACTAGCGTTGAAGTAGGTTCCTCGACAATTGCATATCATTAATGCAGGAGACTGACCGCCATGGTGTTATTTGAACATGGAGCAGTCGCGTGCACTGGTAAGCGCGGCGAGCGACGCTCTCACGGCTGGCGACAGTGAGAGGTCGCATCTGCTCTAGCCGAGCGTGGATGCGGCACTGACACTTCGGAGCGGCGCTGACCATTTAGGGCGGGAAGCAAGTGCTGGTGAGGGAGGGGAGTTTGGGTGGGCCAGGGCAGTCAGACGCAAGCGTGGCAGCGGTCTGGACGCCCGCAAAGGTCCCCTAGTTTGTCTCCGGATTACGGGAGAAAGTACGTCTGGACCGCCAGTCCAGACCGCATTTGGACACCGTCGTCGCTCATTGGTTCTTAGCCACACGAGATAAGCCATCCCATGGCATCTACCGTGCAAATACCATGATAGGTATGATGCATTTTAGGCTTATGGTTTTGCTTGAATATGTGTGGTATGCCTAACATTGTTGTTGGTAACAAGATCTAGCGTTATGGTTAGGGATTATACTAGGGTTAGAGTTTAGGTTTACTTCTCAAATTGTAGGATGGCACCAGTTATCTTCTTTGGGTCATCTATTAAGGCCCCGATTTCACCGCAGAAGAGCAAGAACTAGGGTTTGCAAATACGTGAGCAATGCAACCGAAATGGATGATTCCAACCAACCAAAAGGAGAGGGTGAGAGAGGTACCTTGAGTGATGAAAATGCTCCAAATTTACCGGACAAATCTCAAGCAATGGAGAGAGATCTAGAAGGTGCTTGGGTGGGGGAGAGAGAGAGGAGAGGAGCTGAGCTCGGGGAAGGGAAGAAGAGCGTGGGGGGTGAATGGATGGGTGGGGGCTGGGGGCCACACCGCCATTGGCCCCCGCGGTAGCAGAACACAACCTACCGCCATCGCCTTCGGCGTTAGGCGACTCATCCACGTCAGCATCATTGATGGACCGTTAGCCGTCTGTTGTTACCCTACTGTCGGAGGCGATGGCGGTAGACTGTGTTCTGCTGCCGCTGAGCCCAATTGTGGTAGGAAAATGGTCAGATAACGATTTTTTTCAAAGGGGTGTCAGATCGTGCTGAAGTTTCAAAAAAGGGTCAAGACAGTGAATTCGGCCACACCCGGAGACCTTGATGGCCAAATAAAATCCTTTGGTCAGTTTCTCCTTTGTTGATTTATATTGTGTTATTAATGATCTCTATTTGGTTGTATCAATTTGTTTAATTCAACAGAATTAATTGTGGCAGCAATTTCTTGTTTTATACTCACAAGTTTCTATTAGAATTTATGGATGGTGAACTAATTATATCATGTTGATTTGATTTTCATGATTTTACTTGTATTAGTGTAGCCAAATTTTAAATAATACAAATGTACTACCTAATAAGTGTCGCTGTTTTGAACCGTTGTTGAAAAAATAGTTCAAAACCGCGACACTTATTTTGGATAGGAGGAAGTAACATTTTTAATGGCATTGACCAGTTACTGTCTCAACCATCAAAATCATTAAATATATTTGCTTTTTTGTTTCTCCCTCTCTTCTCAGTTCACATGGCTATCCCTTTTTTTTCTTCATCTTCTTTGTTCGTCCATCTGCTTCGTATATCAAGCACGACAATAATTTTGGAACAGACGGAGTAGCTTTATATGTTTTATTTCTTTTCTTGCTCAAAACAATTCCACCATATGCTCAGCTCCATTCCACAACTAACTTTCTTCTCCATTAACAACCCGTGTGTTTCTTAAGTGCACCGGAAGACCAGCATTATAACATTCGACTAAACCACAGTATTATGTACCCGGTGTCTCTTCATTACCCCGGCAGGCCAACCAACTAGAGAATCGACCTACCAACCAGCTTTGATGTCGCAGTAAACAGAAGCAGAGTACCTGCAAACAGAGGACGTACAGGCGTGCAGAGTACCTGCAAACAGTGGCCAATGTATCTCTGCTCTCGTAAGTACCCTGCGTCCCCGGCCTGCTACCAGCTCCATCACGTCGTCTCGTCTCGTCTCGCCCTCGTCTCATAAACTTGTTTCTCGACGTACTAACAAAGCTGGTACAGTAGTAAATGGCGCCGCAAATTAAAGAATCGATTGGCAATGGTAGGTCAACATATATCCATATAAGGAAGACGCAGGCCCAGGCAGGTCACCTCGCTGCACTGCAGCTATCTAGCTAGTGCTCGTCACGGATCGACATGACTGCGCATGCATTGCATTGCATGCACTCCACTGCTTGCAATGCAACCAAGCTGCATTCAATCGATGTAGGACAAGTGGATCCGCGTAGCTACTCCATGACAGCCCTAGCCACCCCGTGAGAGACTCGGTGGGCATCTCGCACTGCTGCACTGCGCTCCTACACAGTTGATTTTCATTCAATATGGAAGTACGGTATGTACTTTCTGCAATTAACTCATACTGGCACTTGGCAGGCCATGAAGCCAAGGATGGATCGTCATCCATGCACGTATTATAGCCGGCAGACATACATGAGGAGAGTGTCTGGTTCCCACGGTGTCGCTCACAAATCTATAACGCACGAAGAACGTCTCTGACCATCTCTAATCTTTTGAGCCCGTCTCTAACATAAATACAGCCAATTGTTGAGTACATCTGTACAAGAGTTTACTTTGTGTTTCCTTGTCAATTACAAAGATCGATCCAGCCGGCCTGATTTGTGTTATGAACGGTTTTGGTCAATCTAAATCATCGAGTAAGATTTTAATATTCTATGTATGGATGGATAGCCTGATCCATCCAATTTCTGCTCGTGCTGCTATTTATTTTTGTCAGACAACGCATCTACCAGGCTGGTGCTCGTGTCTCCAAGGGAAGGAAGGTGGGGCGCTTCATCAATCGACAGACCATACTACAGTGTTATCACACCTGCAGCCATAACTTGAAGCGTAGTACTGGCTGACCCTAGCGAGAGAGCAACGTGCGTGTAGTAAATGATCGCGGAAGGAAGGAGGACGAGCCAGTCTCGACGTGATTATACATGGATTGCATTGTAGTATTGCATGCTCAATCAGTTCTGCAGGTTCCACATGACACTTGTTGCGATCAATTCTTCATCACATTCAATCGGTGTAGGACAAGTGGATGCGCGTACGTAGCTAGATACATATAGAGCCGTGACCATGCTTTGTGAAACAACAACATCACGGCATCCTTTCAAAAAAAAACATCAGCATCGTCTCTTCTTTTAAATGTAAACAGCTACACAACATGATGATTGGTTCGAAGGTGAAAAAAGCAGCCCGGCCGCATTGTATAACTATGCAGTGAATTTTTAGGCAAAGCACTTGGCGAGGGGCAGGTCTGGTGCCTTTGCTTCCATTGGCAGGCAAGTGGACTGTCTCCATTGACAGGCATGCGAGCTTCCATTGCTGCATAGCTACCGAGCTGAACGGAGCACTTGATTAGCCCTAGCCCTAGCCTGTGTGTGGCAGCGGAGCTATTACTCTCTAGCCAGCTTAGCGTGTGATCGCGCAAGACTCGGCGTGCAGCTCGTGTTGCTGCACTGCACGTATACACAATTGATTCAACGACAGTAAGGTATACGTTCCTCTGTACAATTAACTCATACTGGCACTCTGCCAGGCAGGCAGGCAGGCAAGCGGGCATGCGTATAACCAGCCGTGCGTGGCTGGACGGATCCTCATCCATTCAGCCGGCCGGCCTCCAATCAATACAGCATCGGTATATTAAGCGTCTCTAATCGTCTTTGAAGATTTTATTAGTCGACGAACAACCAATAGGATCTTAATGATTTCATGCTCTAACGGTCTAATTGACAGCTCCGTCATAAAGGTGAGTGGGCGCGACGGTGCTGGTTGCAGACGTCCGACAATGTCTCTGTAGCGGCCGGAGAAGTACAACAACGGCGGCGGGGGTGGATGGTGCGGATGAAAAGCAATGGGGAGAAGAGGCGAAATGGAAGAAAATGGGACCGGGAGGGGGATTGGGTGGGCCGGGGGTGTCGGAGTCCTACGTGTCTGCTGTTCGGACTCCCGCAAGTCTTCCCCCACTTTGTCTCAATTTGAGAAGAAACGGACCCATTTTATTTGTTTGTGTCTGTCTTTGGCTGCAGGGCCAAACAAAAACTGCCCAACACAAGGACTTATTTTCATTTTTTGTCCGTTTAATGCCCATTTGGACACAGTTCAGTTTCAAATTTGGGACAGATTTACGTCGGAGACGGACACAAAACAAATGATTCCTGTGTCCTCTTCGTCCGCCTCTGTTCGGCACATGTCCCGTCAGGCCCACCTGCCATCCACGTCGCGCGCGGCAGGAGGATGTGGTGCGTCTTTACTTACATCGTCGTATGGACACGCTGCGATCGATGTGAATGCACGACACTGTATATGTACCACGTTCGGGCGGGGTGCCAGTAGCAGGCTGCGGTGCACTGCAGCAGCGGCGCGACCTGCCGAGTCTTCCGCAACCATTTACTACACGCACGTTACTCTCTAGGTAGTAGTAGTACATGTGACAACAGTGTATAGAAGTTAAGAGAGCCAAGATGGCAGAGCGCATTGAGTTGTACAGTATGTGGATTGAAGAAGCCCCTCACTTTCCTGCACTTGGAGACACAAGCACCTGCCTGGTAGATAAATATTCAGTTGAGTGCTACTATGATACGAGTTGGAAATTTTTTAACATTAGATGTGTCAAAAAAATTGAATTTTTTTTATGAATGTTCATCACAGATGTGTCTACAAGCTCTAAAATATTCAGATCAAAATCCGAAATACAAAAGGAGAATCAAAAAAGAGAAATGCAACATGAATATTGTTAATAAAGACAAAAGGATGAAGTGTCAAAAACGACACTAGTCATATCTGGATTTCTCTTTTTTGTTTCTCTTTGTGTATTCAGGATTTTGATCTGATTTTTTTAGAGGGTGTAGACACATATGCGACGAACATTCACAATTATTTTCGAATTTTTTCAACATATCAAAAAATAAAAAATAAAAAATGGTATCATGATAGCACTTAAGTGATGGTATCACCTGATATTCTCCTATTCTTCCCTTGGCAGGCACGCAGCAGCCACGAATGTATGGATCCTCATCCATTTAGCCGGCCGGCCGGCCGGCCTCCAATCAATCCAACATAGGTATATAATATAGCTTTCAAAAAAAACATAGGTATATAATATTGATCGTATGTCTCTAATCTTGTTTAAAGATTCTAGAATCCAAGGGTTTCTCATGGTTCAGCACATGAGAAGAGAGCATGCTCTCCCACGGTGTCGCTCACAAATAATGCATGGAGATGGTGTTTAATCGTCTCTCTAATAATCATCTCGCGAGAAAAATCATCTCTAATAATCGGCAAAAGATAAATGAGTAGAGTTCCGGTACACTCTCTCTTGAAAAGTTAGGGTCTGTTTGGTTGGATACTAGTGTGACCAAGCCAAAGTGTGGCTAGCCACACAAATATGGCAAGCCACACAAGTGTGGCTGTGAAATTGGACGCCAAACTTTGGCAAAAGTTGGCAAAAAAATTGTCTCCATGACAAATGGGCCATATGGGCAATAAAGTGTGGCAAGCCAAAGTGTGGCAAAAATCACACCCATGCCAACTAAACTGTGGCTGCTAATTTTTGGCTTGGCAAACTGTGGCTGGGAACTAAACAGCCCCTTAATACGTGCACCTGACGACACTAGAGTGCAGCCGACCAGGCCACTTTGCGAGAGGCAGCTCAGGTCCCTGTGCCTCGAATGGAAGACAAGTAAATGGGCTGCCCCTCCCCTGACACCAGCCAAGTGGGCTTCCACTATTATTAGACCCAGACCTAGGGACGCAGCTTCCGTGCCTTAAAGACACCTGCCTTTGGGTTTGTCTCAAAAAAAAACCCTGCCTTGCGGTCACCGGCATGTGGGCCAGCCATCTGTTGAGCCCACATGTTATAGACACAAAGGTATGTGCCTTAAGGCACCGAAGCATCGTGCCAGACCTAGCTACCTTATGCATTTGCCTCAAAAAAAAAAGGTACCTTATGCATGGCAACCGAGCTGGAGCAGCCAGCTAGTAGGAGTAGGCCTTGGGCGTGGTAAATAGAGAAGGCACCGGGAAAGACTCGGAAGTCAGGTTGCGGCGCGGCTGCACTGCATCCACGTCACAGCCCGACGTCCAACTGTCTGACGTCATGGCACTGGCGTATGCTCATTGTTGCATATTTAAAGTTGAGCAAAAATATACTCTTAATTAACAGTTTTAGTACGTACTTTTTTATCACAATGGAGAATCTTTTTTTTTTGCAAAGTGTCACAATGGAGAATTAATTAACTAAAGTTTTTTTTACTTTTTAATGACAAATCTATGCAGTATATTTCGGTAAAGTATGAATGCTTACTAATCGAGGAGTTATGGCCAACAAAACTTGCAAGGTGTAGGTTCAAATATTAGTACCAGGCAGTAAGCCTTGTAAATATTACTCCCTCCAATCCTAATAAGGGTTTACACTACTACTGCTACTGCTACTACTTCTACCTAACACATAGACACACATGATAATGTAAATAAACACAATGAGGTTTTATTTGACACGAATACAAAGTAACTCAATGGTTTTGTAATATTCAAGAATTTGCTCGAGCTCTCGCCAGTACTATTTATCTTGTCACATTTGCTAATATAGAGTCACCCAAAAAATAGGGTCATTTCAGTCAATTCCCTCATGAGGGCAAAGTGACATAGAGGTGTAGATGGGGGCGACGCGGCCGGAACTGTGTTGTCGACGAGGCCTCGCCAGGACCGAGTTGGAGAGGTTATGTTGTGGTTACCCATGACATCGTCGGTGGAAGTGTGGTAACAGGTTGATTGCTGCGGGTATAGGGCCTTGTAGTTTTGACCGCTGCTCGAGGGATGTCACGGCCAGCGACGCATCTCCAAAGAAGGTAAGGTTTGGAGAGGAAAGAAGAAGGGTTGCACTTCATTAGATGCAGACCGAACGATGGAGGAGAGTTGGTGGTAGGTAGATCACCTAGGATTAGAGTTTGTCACTTAAGTTTACGGTTGGTCGTCCAGGGTTAGCGTCTGCCGTTGAGGGTTTGGACTTGTCTATCAAGGCTAGAGTTTTCCATTTAAGTTTAGGGTTTGTCATTTTAGTGTAGGTTCTTTTATGTAGGTTTAGAGTTTGTAATTGAGGGTTTACAGTATTGCACACACACTTCACACATACAAAACACACAATTTGAATTCATCCAAAAGTACAATATAATGCAAAAACACACAATGAGATTTGTTCGTTGATACGAATATTAGTTAGTGCGTACTATTAAAATACCTTGTTATGATTCGTTGCATTGAGCAATCTTCTCAATAATACTAGTGTTTTTCTTGAAGCTGGTATATCTCAATCCGTGGACGTGACAATGAATTAAAAAACTTCCAAAATGGTCTTTTTATTTTAATTCTATTATTGAGCATTGGGGCTTAAAAGAATTAGATTCGTCAGGGAGGAGCTATACTTGGTCGAATAATCAGGAGGATCCGCTTTTTGCTAAGTTGGACAGAATTTTAGTGAGCTCTCTTTGGGAGCAGCAATTTCCTTTAGTAACTGTCAGAACCTTGGTGAGAGGGGTTTCTGACCATGCAGCGCTTCTATTACATACAGGGATTAAGTCTACTATTAATCGCAAGCCTTTTAAATTTGAGCTATGCTGGCTATCTAGAGAAGAGCTCCCTGATATTGTTAATAAAGTCTGGAGTTCCACTGTTCGTAGAGGTAGTAGTCTTGATTGGTGGCAGGATTTCATGCGGAAATTAAGGAGAACCCTTAAAGGGTGGAACCTTAATGTAGAGGGTAGATATAGGAGAGATAGAGATGAGATTGCCAATAAGCTTGACTTTTTGGATAAGAAAAGTGAGCTCTCTGGAGTTTCAGAAGCTGACTATGTTTTGAGAAATAAGTTGCAGAATGATTTGAATAAGATCCTTAGGGAAGAGGAGATTAAGTGGTACCAGAAGTCTAAAGAAAAAGATATTAAGGAGGGTGATGGTAATACGAAATACTTCATGATTAAGGCTAGCGGTAGGAAGCGTAGGAGTAAAATTTTCAGATTCATACAGGATGAGGGGATCATCCAAGGGGATGAGCAGCTCCTTAAATATGCGACTGATTTTTATAAGAAGCTCTTTGGGCCTGTTGAATTACTTCCCGTCTCCTTAAACATTCCTCTAACTGATATGCTTTCCGATGTGGACAAAAGTAAGTTGGCTAGTAAATTTACTTTGGATGAGATAAAAACGGCTGTTTTTTCTATGAGGCATAATAGAGCAGCCGGTCCCGATGGTATGCATATTGAATTCTTCCAAACCTTTTGGCACCTCATTTGCAATGATTTGTTGAGTCTCTTTCAAGATTTTTATGATGATATGATTGATATTTCTAGGCTAAACTATGGGGTAGTTACATTGTTAGCTAAGGGTCAAGGGGCGGATAGGATTCAGATGTATAGACCTATATGCATGCTCAATGTCCCGTTTAAAATCTTTACCAAAGTCTTAAACAATAGAGCTATGACTACTGCTCACAAGACGATTTCTAAGGTACAATCTGCGTTTATCAAAGGGCGTTATATTTTAGATAATGTCGTTGTTCTCCATGAGACGCTTCACTCACTACATAAGTCTAAATGCGCTGCTGTTATTTTTAAGGTTGATTTTGAGAAAGCTTATGATAAAATTAACTGGGACTTTATGCTTAGTACGCTGAAAATGAAGGGGTTTCCTGATAAATTTATTCATTGGACAAAAGCAGTTATTCATAATGGTAAAGTAGCTATTACTTTAAATGACTTGATTGGCCCCTATTTTGTTACTAGGAAAGGATTGAGGCAGGGGACCCGTTCTCCCCCCTATTGTTTAACCTTGCTGCTGATGTTCTTGCTACCCTGGTTCAAAGGGCGCAAGAACAAGGATTTATTAAAGGAGTTCTGCCTAGATTGTACGAGGGTGGTCTTACTGTCTTACAATACGCTGATGATACGATTTTCTGCTTTGAAGATGACTTAGAAGGGGCTAGAAACCTTAAAGTCATTCTATGCGTGTTTGAGCACTTGACGGGTTTGAAAATCAATTTCTTAAAAAGTGAAATCCACTGCTTTGGTGCCGCTTTATTGAAACAAGAAGAATATGCTCAGATTTTCACTTGTGCGGTCGGGGACTTCCCCTTTACTTATTTAGGCCTTCCTTTACATCTTAAAAAGTTGCATAATGCGCATTGGAAACCAGCTGAAGAGAAAATTGAGAAGAAGGCAGCAACCTGGCAAGGGGGTTTGCTTTCAATGGGTGATAGGATTACCCTCGCTGAGACTTGTATGAGTAATGTTCCTAGCCATTTGCTTTCTTTTTTTAAACTACCTAAAGGTGTAGGCAAGAGAATGGACTTTGTTCGTGCTCGTATGGTTTGGCAAGAAAGGGATGGAGTGAGAAAGTATCACTTAGTCAAGTGGGAGGACGTATGCCAACCTAGAGACCAGGGGGGGTCCGGGGATTACTAATTTGGAGATTAAAAACATCAGCCTCTTATGTAAGTGGTTATGGAGATTAGAGAATGAGGAAGGGGATTGGCAGGAAATGATTAGAGCCAAATATTTGAGTAGGAAAATTCTGGTTCAATGTGAAGCATCTCGGGGTAATTCCCATTTTTGGAATGGGTTGTTGAGTATAAAGGATATCTTCTATTCTTGCTGTCAAAGGGTGGTGGGTGATGGTTGTAAGACGAGATTTTAGGAGGACACATGGCTGGGGAGAAAGCCACTTTTTCAACTTTTCCCCCGCTTGTATAATTTAACTTTCTGTCAACATGTTACTGTTGCTAAAGTCTTTAACCAGGATTTTGATTGTATTAGATTTAGGAGATGTCTTTATGGAGAAACTCTTACAATGTGGAATGAATTACTTGATATGTGTAGTCAGGTTACTCTATCGGAGGAGCCTGACAGAGTTAAATGGCTTTTAACTAAATCTAGATCCTTCTCGGTTAAGTCACTTTATCATTACCTTATAGCTAGAGTTGTTGCTTTTCCTTTTCAACTTCTTTGGAGGTTGAGAATACCTCTAAAAGTAAAAGCGTTTATATGGTTAGTGATCAAAGGGAGGATCCTAACCAAGGATAACTTATCTAGACGAGGATGGAAAGGACCAAATTTCTGCGAGTTTTGTGGCGTTTCTGAGAGCATTGATCATCTATTCTTTTCGTGTTCTTGTGCTAGGTTTTTATGGAATGTGATATGCGGTACACTAGGTAACCCGAAATTACGTTTATCTTTCTTTGATCTTTGTCAAAACTGGATACCATCCTATTCTGGAAAGGATAGGGCTATTGTTTCTATTGGTGCTGCTGCTTTGATATGGACAATTTGGAAAACAAGGAACAAATCCTGTTTTCAACGTGTTTTCCTTTAAAATCCTATCAATGTAATATTTACCCTGTGTTCTTTGTTGGATTCATGGATGATTCTACAGAGAAAAGGTGTGCAAAAAATGCTTAGGGAGGTTTCCAAGAGGCTATCTCGGGTAGAAAATGAAGTCTACAGAAGAACATATGGGTAGAATCCTTCTGCTCTAAGACTGGGTTTTGTGTCTACCTGAAATTGGGTGATTCTGTAGTATGTTAGGCCTATTGTTTTGGCTGATGTGCAAATTGTAAAAGATGTTTAAAAGTCTGTTCTCTCTCCGGTAGTGGGTGATTTGGCATCCTATAGATATGGTTATATGTCTAGGATGTAGGTTGCTTATCAGTTGATGAGGTGATGCATCAAGTCTGATGGAAAAAAGTGGTGTGATGGTTGTATCTAGACTTCTATTTTCTTAATGAAAATGGGGGCCATGTGGCCCTTTTATCGAGAAAAAAAGCTAGTCGTCCTCGCTCACGCGATGTGGTATGCAACACACTCTCCCCTTACATGTTGAGAGCACCAATCATCTATATATAGAGCCAAATCGGAACAACATTTTCAACGTAGTGTTCTGGAGCTAGCTACCAAGAAGCCATAATGTGCTCCCTCGTCGTCATCCTCCTCTTGTCCATTAGTACCTCGGTTGCCCATGGCGCCGGAGCAGGTCGCCAGCGCTACCATGTGGTGGCGAGCAGCCACTTGGAGCCCAAATCCTTCTGCTCCGGCCTCAAGGGTTCGTAACGTACACGCATTCATGCATGCAAATCGATCAATGTCCATGCAGTGGCTCCATAGGTTTCATGGCTAACCCATGCGTGTTTGTTTTTTCTTTGCATGCAGTGGCTCCATCGGCCGAGGGTACGTGGGTGCCGCTGCACCGTCCGTTCGGCCCCTGCTCGCCGTCCGCCGGCAGGGTACCGGTGCCGTCCTTGCTGGAGATGCTCCGGTGGGACCAGGTTCGCACAGAGTATGTCCGGAGGAAGGCCAGCGGCGGGGCGGAGGACGTGCTCAACCCAGCCAAGCCGCACGTGGAGATGTATCAGACGGACTTCAGTCTCCGTTCGCCCTTCGAGGTGGGCTCCGGCTCCGGCAGCTCGGCGCGGATCGACGCCGACGGCGACCCCACGGTCGCGTCCCAGCAGACCATGGCCATCGACACGACCGTGGACGTGCCGTGGATCCAGTGCGCCCCCTGCCCCATCCCCCAGTGCTACCCGCAGCGGGACCCCTTGTTCGACCCCAGCACGTCGAGCACCGCCGCGGCCGTCCGCTGCAGCTCGCCCGCCTGCCGCTCCCTCGGCCCCTACGGCAACGGCTGCTCCAACACGTCCGCCAACGCCGAGTGCCGGTACCTCATCGAGTACAGCGACGACCGCGCCACCGCCGGGACGTACATGACCGACACGCTCACCATCAGCGGCAGCACCACCGTCCGCAACTTCCGGTTCGGGTGCAGCCACGCCGTGCGCGGCAAGTTCAGCGACCTCACCGCCGGGACCATGTCCCTCGGTGGCGGCGCCCAGTCGCTCCTCGCCCAGACGGCCCGCTCCCTGGGCAATGCCTTCTCCTACTGCGTCCCGCCGGCCAGCGCCTCCGGCTTCCTCTCCATCGGCGGGCCAGTGACGACCAACTCCACGACCGTGTTCGCCACCACGCCACTTGTCAGGAGCGCCATCAACCCGAGCCTGTACCTTGTGCGGCTCCAGGGCATCGTCGTGGCGGGGCGCCGGCTCAGGATCCAGCCGGTGGTCTTCTCCGCCGGGGCGGTCATGGACTCGAGCGCCGTCATCACGCAGCTGCCCCCCACCGCATACCGCGCGCTGCGCCGGGCCTTCAGGAGCGCCATGAGGGCGTACCCGAGGAGCGGGGCCACGGGGACCCTGGACACCTGCTACGACTTCCTGGGGCTGACCAACGTGAGGGTGCCCGCCGTGTCCCTGGTGTTCGGCGGCGGCGCCGTGGTGGTGCTCGACCCGCCGGCCGTGATGCTCGGGGGATGCCTCGCCTTCACGGCCACCTCCTCGGACCTGGCTCTCGGCTTCATCGGCAACGTGCAGCAGCAGACGCACGAGGTGCTCTACGACGTCGCCGCTGGGGGTGTCGGCTTCCGCCGTGGCGGCTGTTAGTGTTCGACGGCATAATCCCGTTGCCGTACGTTTGCTTTAGTTGTCTTGCTAGTGAATTAAAGAGCCATGCATCGTGTGCTTGGCCGCTGTATCTCGTTCTCGTAGCGTAGTAGAGGTAGGGTAGCTACCAGGATGAGTTCGTGGGATGGCACGAGCTCCAGGCTTTTATGCATGTGTTGTAACCTGTCATTGAAGGAGACCCATAAATCAGAGAAAATGCTGTAAGCTTTACACAGCGCCAAACCATGTCTCTTGTGAACTCTGGTGCAGCTTGTGGTGCATGAATTTGTGAACATGTGAGCCTCTGGCTTAGACTTACCGTATTCTTACCAGGTTTATGGTATGTGAGGAACAAATTTCGTTGGCCGAGACAAATTTCAGCTTGATTATGGATCGGATTTATTACGAAATCCGAAGTATTTTAGTTGTTTTTTCAGGGCAATGTATTTTAGTTGTTGTGTAACGTGAAAACGGCCTTCATAATTTGCAAGTTCTATATATATTGCCCACTACGAGTTCGAACTCTTGCTTGCCTTGATGCGTTTTCTACTCGGCCTCAGCCCAAAACGGTTTTCCTTTCCTAGGTACCCTAAAGTAAACGGTTTTTTTTTTGGCCGGTACGCTTGACTCGAGTGGAGTTTGCTGGGTTTTTTCCCTCTTGCATGACTCCCTTCTACTAGAGTGCTAGACTTCCTTCTACTAGAGTGCTAGTGGTATCAGGTAATTTTCTCTTTTTCCTTATTTGATTTCTTTTCTCTTTTTGTTGCTATTCCTGTTTCATAGACTTATTGTATTCATGAACATTTGTGATTTTGTTTACCTGGTTTGTGGTATGTGATAAACGTAATTGGTTGGTCGGGGCATATTTCAGCAGTATTATGGAACCAATTTATTACAAAATCAGTGTATTTTAGTTAAACGTGAAAATGGCCTCCCTAATTTGCAAATGCTATGCATCACCTACTGCAAGGTCTAACTCGCGCTTGCTTTATGCGCTCATTAGTGTGCCGGAGCGCACATCAGTTTTATTTCCTTAGTTACCCTAGTGTCACGGTTTTTTTCTAGTACTCTTGCCTTAGGTGGAATTTGCTCGGTTTTTCTCTTGCATGACTTGCTTCTACAATACCTAGTACTTTAAAGTTATTTTCTATATTTGTTTCACTTTTCAGTTTTTACCATTCCTTTTCCCTTCATTTCTTCCTTTTTTTGTTTCATTTCCTTTTTCTTGTGGTTCTTTTTATGTTCATAGTGTCATTCAAAGATGTTCATAGGGTATTTCTAGAGATTCATCATGTACTTGAATTTTTTAAACATTCTTCGTAAAATTTATGCCTTACTTTAAAGAAGTTTTCCGCAAAAAATACTTTAAAGAAGTTCATTGATTGTTTACAAAATATTCAGCGCCTATAAAATTTATTCACCATGTATACAAATTCATTCTTATGGTTTTGTTTTTCCTCTTTTATTTTCCTGTTATCTTACTATTGTTTATATGTAAACTAAATTTCAAATATATATAGTTGTTATAAATAAATTAATATTTTGTTTCAAATGCGTGAACACATTTTGAATTACATGAATATTCTTTTTTAAATGCCTGATTTTTTTCCAAAATAGATTCAACGTGTATTAGAGAAATTCTCATTACGCATTAAATCATTATTACTCATATGAATAAAAAACAATTCATGTTTTTTATAAAGTTACATCTTGTATTAAGAAGTTCTTAGTGTGTTAAAAAATTGTTCGTGAAGCATTTACATTAGGTACCTCATGTATTAAAAAAATTCTTAGTGTGTTAAGAAAATGCTTGTACTATGTTAAAACAAATCTTCAGCGTGTATTAAAAATCCGATCATCGTGTTATTATAAAAGAATACTCATGTCTAAAAAAAATGTTCATCACATAGAATAAAATGATTGTGGTGTGATAAGAAAAAATTCGTCATGTTTTCCAATATGTTCATCGTTTATAAAAATATCATTTAATAATTTATTTCCATCAAGTTCTTAGAAATGTTCCTCATGCATTACCAAAATGTTCATCACATACAATTTTTTAAATGGTAAAAATATCTTTTAGAAATTGCTTGAACTTATTTTTTAAAGTGTCATGAACATTCCACAAAAATGTTGGGAACATTTTTTAGTAGACAAATTTCTTTTATTTTAAGTACATTATTGAATTTTTTGATAAATACAGTAATAATTGGTTAAATACATGATAAAAATAACTAATCACATAATGAAACATTTTTATACATATGATGAATAATTGAAAACTAATTTTTTTATATATTATATAATAACTCTTCTAACACGTTCCATATTTTTTTATTACATTTAAAATGGAAATATAAAGAAGAAGAAGAAGAAGAAGAAGAAGAAGAAGAAGAAGAAGAAGGAGAAGAAGAAGAAGAAGAAGAAGAAGAAGAAGAAGAAGAAGAAGAAGAAGAAGAAGAAGAAGAAGTTAGAAGCAGGTAGGAAATAAAAATAGATTTTTTTGAGGGCAAGGAAATAAAAATAGATAGCCTATGGTATTATAGGCTGGTCCATTTTGTGGCGCTCGAGGCAACACAACGTTCAGTCTTGCAATTGGCGAGATATAGGAGGTCCTATCATCCAAGCATAGACTAGACTTAATTCATGTTGCTGCATGCTATGTATTGCATGTTGCAATCAATAATGTGTCGTGGAGAATAGCTCGCTTCATGAATTCCAATGTTGTCAGACCCATTAACGTATGTGCTTTTTATTTTAATATGATCATTCATTTTTTCCTTCTTATAAGGAAAACGTAAATATTTTTGACAACACTATCATGTGATTACAAAATGATTAATATTAAAAAAATTGGTTCTATAAAATAGTGTTAAGAATTATTTGAACAACTTTGATTCTCTATGTTTAAAAATGTTCACCATGTATTCAAATAATGCTCAGCTTTTATTGAAAACCACTTGCCTATTATTTAACCATTGTTCAAAAATGTGTCGTTAATTTGGGTCGTTAATTTTTTAAAGATGTATATGGAAAATGTTCAGTAAAGTTCAGCTTTGATTTTTAAAATGGTCATGGAGTGTTTTTGAAATATTAATCTTTTTGTAAAATATAGTTCAACTTGTATTAAAAAGTCTTCATCTTGTACGAAAAAATTATGTAACACACATTTTGAAATAGTGTGTATTGAAATAATGTCTAGCTTGTATGTAAAAAATATCCATCTTGTATACGGGACTGTGGGAGTATAAAATATCATATATATTTTTCTAAAAAATTGAAAGATGAAGAAGTACAAGTAAAAAAATAGAAAGAAAATCATAGAAAAAAAAGATTTCCAGAAAAACACCATCTGAAGCACAGGAATGGAAACCCCACGTCAGGCTAGGACGAAAAACATCCAGAACGAATAGGCTCCACTGGAAATGAAATTACCACAGAAATAACCTTCTAGCGCCACACGCTAATGGTCCTAGGCCCATGCTGGAAATCATGCTGGCTGTCACTCGCTACGTATCGCAGTAAGCAATAGCAATTGTGCCTTCATGTTACACCCCATCCACCTTGAGAGGGAGTCACCAAGGGCCAAATTAAGTAGGTCATCCACTTGCATAGTCCATTAACATATGTGTTTTTATAAAATATATATTATAATTGTTAAAAAGAAAAGATACTTTCCCAAATCAGTTTAACAAGAGCATGCATGTAAAACCACTTTTAAGAGTTATGAAAATATATTAATATGGTTAGTAAATTTGTTTTTCTAGAGTAATTAAATGTTTATTTTTTCCGTGCAAAAAATGAAATGTTTATTTTACTAGCGGAAAATATCCCATAGGATCACAAAATACTTAGTGCCATACATATGTTTCCTATTAATATGCAAATGTGCATGTGTTTCCAACAAGTGTTAGTGTCTATCAAGGAAACAGTTCGTATAATTCCATAGAGATGTTAATGATTTGAAATAAATGTCATGTGCCACAGAAAAATATTAATTTCACTAAAAAATTAAATATAAAATAAACAATGAAAACGTAAATAAAAGGAACAATTAATATAAAGAAATAGAATAAGGAGAAGAAAAGAGAAGAGGGGATAGAGGAAAATAACTTTAAAGAAACCGAAAACAAAAACAAGAATAGAAGAAAGAATGAATAAAACACAAATTGGCTCGTGAAATAGGAAAATGCTATCCAGGCCAAGTGTTGGTCAGGTTTATAAACTCCCGGTCATGCTCTCCCGAATTTGTTGCACTGTGCAGGCACGCCATGCCAGGTCCTCGGTCGTACATGACTAAGACCCTCATTGCCTCTCAACAACTACTGGCCTTCAGGGATGCTGAGAGCAATGGACAGTGTAGGAAACGGTTGATGTTGCAATCTGTTGTGGTACCCTTGTATGCTTTTTTTTGCAGAAAATCCGAAGACCATAAATTAAATCAAAATAGCCTTTACAAAATTTTTTGTGCAATAATAAGAAATCATCGGCATGTCCAGGAAGAAATAAATGGCAACTTCCTTCTGCATCCGGCAACGGTGCGCCGTGAGCATAGCTCGTTGCCGCCTCTGGGCCTTCGTCTTACCGGAGCGACCTTGGATATCTAGGAGTTTGTAGGAGCAACATCTAGAAACTTCTGGATGTAACTGAAGAAAACGACGACAGCAATATGTGAAGACCGCTGTTTTGGAGAAGCTATCACCCAGGAAGGCCAGGCGATAATCTAAACTCTGGCAAAATGGAGGAGGGATACAAAAACATCCAAAGTTCCCTAAAGGAGGCATATCTGGCTCAGCTTCATCATATGAAGGCGTAGTTGGGAAACAAAAACACGCCCAACACCGTCCTCCCCAGGACACTGCCACTAGTAGAAAAAGGGTCAAACGTGAAGCACATTAGTGCCGGTTTGATTTTGGCCCGGTACTAATGGTACCATTAGTGCCGGTTCGAACGGATTTGCATTAATGCCGGTTCGTGTTGAACCTTTAGTACCGGTTCGTGCCACGAACCGGTACTAAAGGGGTGGTGGCAGGCTGGCGTCAGGCCGGGGCCCCACGATCACCTTTAGTACCGGTTCGTGGCATGAACCGGTACTAAAGGTCTAACCTTTGTACCGGTTCGTGCCATGAACCAGTACTAAAGGGGTCTGACATATAGTACCGGTTTGTGACACAAACCGACACTATAGGGTAATTTTCAAACTCTAACCCCCCCCCCCCCCCCCCGGTGTGTCGCCATTTCAGTTCTGAAAAAATCAAAAGAAAATGATAAAAATTTCAAAAAATAAAATCCTTCGAGAGGTAGTTATATTACTACATCTACTAGTTAGGAAAATTTGAAAACTACAATTTGGACATGTTTTGCAAAAAGTGTAGGCAAAATGTAAAACGACTATAACTTTTTTAAAAAATTCAGCACGAAAATCCGCACCCGATGGAAACGGCCTACGGCCTGTTTGGAATTTTTTAGAATCCTCAAATTCCAAAAGGAAAAAAAGATATGGTCAAATTTTAGTTTTTTTAAAAAATTTTGGTTAAATCTGGTCAAACTACTTATTCAAGAAGTATTAATGTTACTACATAATTATTCAAGAATATTAGTGTTACTAAATAATTATTTCAATTTTTTGAATTTTGGTCAAATCTGGTCAAACTATGGTCAAACTGTGTTCAAACTATGGTCAAATTTATTCAAGAAATATTAGCGTTACTAAATAATTACCGTTTTTTAGAATAATAGTTTCAAACTCAAACGGTGAAATGTGTGACTTCATGCTCAAGCTAAACTCCTGAGGGTTAATAGGATTGACATCTTACTATTGTCAGGAAAACAACAAGTGCAGACTCGGAAACGAAGGAGAATAGAACCCGAAAGTTAAGCGTGCTCGGGCTAGAGTAGTGAGAGGGATGGGTGACCGGTTGGGAAGTTAGATGATTTGGAATGAGTGATCCACACTTGAGCAGTTAAGAGAGGTGATTAGAGACTAAATCATCAAATAATTCAAAAAAATTAAAAATAAAAAAATCAATTTTTTTTTCAAAAATTTCAAAAAAAATGGGCGCGAGCTCGCCGGTTCGTGCCGAACCGGTACTAAAGGGGGGGGGGGGCTTTAGTGCCCACCCTTTAGTGCCGGTTATGGAACCGGCGCTAAAGGCCCTTACGAACCGGCGCTAAAACTCCGTTTTCTACTAGTGTGCAGTCGTGTGCAAATGCTAATCATACTATACCTAATGCATGGCGATTGACACTGTCCTCTTACTCCTCCACACCCCTCCATGGAAGCACATCGACATGTGGAAAGCAAAGAAAATATATTCCCAACGCCGCTGCTTGTCCCAACTTCACCAACAACGAACCGGGCACACAAATTTGGAAAAATAGATTGTGCCAAGTTTAATTGTAATCAGTTGGAAGAATAAAGAAGAATTACTGCATTTAATAACTGTTTTTTTCTTTCTCTTTTTGCTTCTAGTCATTGCTATTTGACTCAGACATTTTCTTAAAAGGTCTTAGGCGGCTCGAGAGCTGAAGAAGCCGTCACCTCCTGGTCACCATTAGCTAGCAAGACCTAAAAACGATCTGTTACTAAGCCGTGTATGAACGTGAACTCTCATTTGCATGCATGGAGATCGGCCGGGCATGCAGGTTGTGGTTTATACGAACGATGTTAGGGCGTTCTAATAAATTAAAAAAATTCCAATCAATATTACAAGATACATCATGAAATATAATCTTATATGTATTTTTCCCTAGTAATGTAGAGGTTGATTTTTGTATAATCAATTTGGTCACGTTTTATCAGATTTGACGTGAGACAGAATCTATATACACTGGTCAGTATATTGACGCGAAATAGAAAGCATAGTACTATTGTATAGTAATGATCAGGTGCGAAAACGATAAAGGCACCAAAAACAGCACGTTCGGAAGCTACCGTCGAACAGCGTAGTTAGTTGATGAGCAGAAGATGATAGGGACATTATAGTTGAAAAATCTAAGCTCTGATTTGACACGCAACTCTTCCAGCAGTCGGCGGCTCTTGTAAGCTCTAATTTGACACGTAACTCTTCCGCTAGTTACCTTGAACGCGACTATACATGAGACGACGGCCTGGCTGCTTACCCCGCACGAGGAATGTGTTTCTCGTTCAGAATCAATTAATCATACATGCAATGCAAACTAAATGGTAGAGTTCAGGATTAACAGGAAACTACAATGTCAACACCACTATAGAGGTCATACTGTTGACAGATACAATATTGCACATAATTATTCAAGAGATTTAGTCTGTTAAGGAAAGCGTACGACCAGTTAATTTTAGTTAGTTTGGCTAGAAGAATACCCATTCCCTCTGTTCTAAGTAAGCAAAAAGTCTCACCTCCCACTCTTCTCATTGGGAATTGTGCACGAACACGTTGGTGTGATACCTTCTAACAGGCTTAGGATTTGTGAACGAGCCATGTAATCTTTTTATCGGACGGTTGTTCTTGGAACCTTTTTTCCTGTGAAACTTTTACTCCCTGGAGGGAGTACAACATTTGCTACAGTATTTTTCTAAAGATGGTTGTTTGCACTGACTAATGGAGAGGACTGACCTCCTTTAAGAAAAGAAAACGTACGTCGGCACAATATCTTTGTGTCGTGTCACATTGGATTTGTGCTTTCAAGAAGAGGAGCGAAATTACGCCTTGTTTGTGAGGAACTTGTGATAAACAGGGATATTAGGAACAAGACTCAACAACTAACCATTAGAACACCGTATTGCTTTTTGAAGTGGTGTACATTATCTGATGGTTTTTACTGTGATGAATAAAAAAAGTGGTGCCCTTCCCTAATTAACGGCAAGTCCAGTACATGTATGTGTTTCATACCTGATTTGGCTCTAAACAACTTCATCCTGGCTGGCACTGAGCGTAGCTCTGAGGTCATGTTTCTTATGCCAGTCCATCCGAGTTCAAGTTATAGACTTGGCACATGTGCTTAGCTTTTTCAAATTTATGCCAGGCATTCTAGCGATGTTAATTCCATGCGAGACAATGTTTCCATCGACTACGAGGCACCTGTGATGAATATGTCAATCTCAACATCTACACTCATTCTCGTGGATGTGCTCGTAGGGCTATGATGTTCGTTCAGGTGTTCATAGAAAGGGTGTACGCGGTTGTTTCTGAGCGGTTGTGTTGGTACTAGAAAATTAAGGACCAGCGACGACCTCATGTCTCTAAAGCAAGTTTTGGGATCAAGGGTACATACAAATGTGCCTTTAACAACAAGCTAACCTGGCTGACTACCTATTATAAATTACAAAAGTCTTTATCTTAGCACTAGGACAATAAAATGTGCATGACATTTAATTAACCAATAAGGCATGGCATATTACTAACAATTGTATACAGAGAACTCCTATTGACAACACAAATCCTATATACCTAATTAAGAGAGCGATTCCAACTACTTACTTATTTATCTCAATATGCACGCATGCCACATCATCATACAATTATGAATGGGATAAGACCACTTCAACATGCAACCATGCATGGAAGGAAATCCACCACTGCATGCAACCATGCATGGAAAACATTTATCATCCTATAATTCTACTTATATTCAATAAATATTTTAGAACTATACATAATCAACTATAATAAGTCATATGTATTATGAATTTTGGTGCATGCATTATTAATCTAAATATTTATATTCCACACAATCAAATCATATTGAAATATATTACAATTGATTTCGGTAGTGACACACAAGGTATCATCGACTAGTATACATATGGTGGGGTCTCTTTTTGGTGGTCAACGATTGTTGACAACACAAATCCTATATGTGACCCCATTTAAATGTAGATGCAAGAAATCTACATCATTAAACGCGTGCAACCAATCCACTTTTCACTTTCTACCATCCATGACATGCAACCCCTCCACGTCATCAAGCGCACATGCAATCGTTCCACTTTCCACTTTCAATTTTTAGAACATGCAAGATATACATATCATTAACCACATGCAAGCCCTCCACATAATTGTTTTTCCAATAATAAATTACTAAACTTGAATCTCACAAGAGAAAGATGACACGCATCAACTGTCGATTTACCTATAGGTTTTCTACCGCCGCATGGTAAGAATATGGTGTGGTATTATTATCATATGTTCTGAATTTATTTATCATAATTTCATTGCTATAAAACATCGAGCGCGCATGAAATCATTTCACTTTTTATTTTCCAATTTCCACAATACATGCAAGCGATACACATCATTAAGCACATGCAAGCCCTCCACATAATTATTTTTATTTTATTTTTCAGCAACAAATAAGTGAACTTGAATGTCACAAGGCAATATAGCATATGCATGCGCCCTCCATTTACGTATAGGTTTTCCACCGTCGTATATGGTGCAGTTATATTATCATACATTCTAGTTTTATTTGTGATAATTTCAATGCTATATATTTCCATAGCAATGCTCCGGTTGTTATCTAGTAGCATATAGATAGCGAGATCTCTTCTTGGTGGCCGGCGGCTAGTTGTTGACAAATAGTACATACATAGTATACGGCTAGCGAAATCTCATCTTTGGGGTCAACCATGTGCAACGTCAAAGTGTCGAACTGACTAGGAAAGTCATCCAAGGCAGCAGTACACACATAGTTTTGGGATCTACCTCTCCATTATCCTCTCAACCATCCATGGCCCCAACAAAAATAAGAGGGTGTATATTGTCGGCCCTAAGTTGCAACGATCGAAACATATGTGACATAATATGAGTAGCATGTCCATTGCCAACCAGTACTCCCTGCTCTCCGCTGTGCAGAAGACTTTGATGTTGACTAGCGTGTCGACAGATTTAGAGCTTAGCAGTGGTCAGAGAGATTAGGGATGGATGTCATACATGGTGGAAAATAAAAATGGCGGTGCGGAAGGGTCGATACAGAGATAGACGGTCATCGTAGGTGAGAAGGTGGCCGTGAGGCATATTGGTTTTTTAATTTTTAAAATTTAAACGAAGTCAAAATTTGGCATGGTTTCATTATATGATCTCTAGAGGATGTAGTCAAAATTTGAGAAAGTTTAGAAAAGGTTATGGCATACACTACTTAGAAACCAGACCATCTTCAAGGAAGAATCTTGGTTTTGAGATGGAACGAGTCAGGTTTGAACGCGAAGGGACTACTGCTTTCGTCGATTAACCTTAATTTTTTATGCACTTAAAATGTACCATTACATGTTCCATGTCATAGTTTGGTATTTTTCAAATTTAAAAAACCAGTAAGATCCATGTTTGGGGGTCGAGTCTCTTCACACCATGATGTTTGGAGTTACACTTTCTTTTCTTGTATAAGGCCTGAGCATAGGCTCAAGAACACCAATATAATTTTTCAAGCCAATTTGCCCAACTTCTTCATCCACTTGGAGTCCACATTTTAATTACGTGAGTTAAATGCCTAGAAATGCACTAAATGTCTTAAATATAACATTTTTTTAGTAAAACATCCCTAGTTTCTCCCACATTGAACATGTTACATTGTGTTACTAATACCAAATTTTGGCATTTGTTTTGAACCATTTTCTCATTTTAAGTCATGAATTGCATTTCTAGCTATTTACCAAATAATACCCAATTTCGAACTACATGTTTACAAAAACTGAACTGTAAATTCAAATAAAATCCATATTTAGTTACTTATATATATTTCTATCTCCCTCCAAAAAAAGAACTTATAACTAAAAAGTTTTCTATTGAAAATCCAAATGCATACATGCATTTTATTTCTTTTTAATTGTTTGCCGAGTGTCTTATAAAAAACACTCTAGCCTACTGCCGATAGTTTTTGTTTGATGAGTATAACACTCAACAATGCACCTGTTTGCCTAGTTTCATTTTCTACAAGTATTTTGTCTGGGACACTCGTTTGCCGAGGTGTTCAAGCAAACGATGCGACACTTGGCAAACAAGGTTTTTCCAGTAGTGATTGGCCCCAAACCTGCTACCCTGCATGTTGTTGTTTTCACCATTGGTCTCTTTTTCTCCATAGTGCGTTCCCTGATTTTGTTAAATGCTTAACATGTGTTGACTAGTATTGCTCCAATAGTCTATATAAGCGAAGTTGTGTCTTGTGGCATTTCCACGCTGAGGCTGCATACTAGTTGTAGAGCAGCAAGTTGTGACCGCAGCAGTTGATCGAAGCTCCATCTCTGGTATCTCCAATTGATTAAAGGTAACTTTGTTTCACAGTTCATCATCCATGATCTCCAATATTTTCTCAGTTGTTCCATGCATCAGTTGTAGATGAGAAAATCCATGAACTTTAATGTTGCCTCGCAAACTGTGTGCAAATCATACCTAGATCCTAGGTCCTAGGCTAAGCACCTGATTTCTAACCGGCTCCGCTTGCAACCTAGTACGTGATTGTGGCCTTATTAGTTAACAAAGACATAGCTTTTTGTTTATATAGCACAAAAGGTTTTCATCTCATTATATATCGGCAAAGAAGGGACCCAGGGTTATTGAGTCTTTTATAAATGTACAACATTCCAGATTCTTCTGTTTGCTAGTGCAAGTGCTACTATGGGAAGCACAGGGGCAGCTAGAACCATGCCAGTGCAGGAGCTTGCTGGAGCCCTTGGCACACCCGACGTGCCAGCACCGTACATCGTGCGCACGCACAAGGACCAACAACTCTCCTCGGCGGTTGTAGCGCCGGTCCCTGTCATCGACCACGGCCGCCTTCTACAGAAGGACGACAGCGCCGACGAAGCTGCGAAGCTCCGGTCAGCGATCGAGTCCTGGGGCCTCTTCATGGTAAGTAATATTCCAATGAGTCGGTAGTGCACCACCATTTCGGAACAAGATCAAAGCATGCATGTCTACCTCGCTTCACATGTATGTTCCTCCAGGTCAGTAACCACGGCGTAGACGCCGCGGTGATAGAGAGCATGAGAGCCGTGTCGAGGGAGTTTTTCCGGCAGCCGCTCGAAGAGAAGCAAAGATACAGTAACCTGATCTGCGGCGAGCAGTTCCAGTCAGAGGGGTACGGGAACGACTGGGTGAGCTCGCCGGACCAGACCCGGGACTGGACCGACCGCCTCTACCTCAAGGTGGAGCCCGAAGACGAGCGGCGCATTGCCCTCTGGCCAGAGCATCCTGAAAACTTCAGGTGACCGATCTCATAGAGTGATGTCGACTTACACAAATTTTCCTATTGGAAGGAAGGTTTGTTGAAGGATCATTAAAACATGTATTGTTTTGTTTGCAGGGATGCTCTGCACGAGTTCACCAAGAAATGTGGGAAATTGAAGGACGAACTGCTCCGGGCAATGGGGAAGCTGTTGGAGCTTGACGATGATGACTACTT
The DNA here is from genome assembly GCF_018294505.1 of Triticum aestivum. NCBI lineage: Eukaryota > Viridiplantae > Streptophyta > Magnoliopsida > Poales > Poaceae > Triticum > Triticum aestivum. The sequence goes on from NC_057812.1 coordinate 25,926,175, forward strand.
CGTGGACCAGCTTGGGGAGAAGGCTCTTACTAACGCCAGATGCAGCTACTACCCAGAGTGTCCAAGGCCAGAGCTCGTGTTCGGCCTCAAGCCCCACTCCGATGGAACCGTTGTTACTGTCCTAATGGTCGACGACAGCGTCGGTGGCCTGCAAGTTCTCAAAGATGGAGTTTGGTGGGATGTACCTGTGGTACCTCAGACACTGTTGATCCTTATAGGAGATCAAATAGAGGTACGCTTATAGAAATATAATTTCTAGCTTGAAATAGTTATTGTTAGTAATATTTATTTATTTGAACCTTATGGATGTACATAGTTTTCCATTTCTCAGTGGTCAAAATTGTGATGTTCAATACGTTTAATGATGATACATATTTACGCCATGTATAAATTACATCTTAGCCTGATCGTAGCATATCAAATATTCAAGTCTATTCTACCGTGTCCAAAATATAACAGTCAAAAGTTACATGTCCGGGATCTCAAAGTACCAAATCGTCAACATTGTGTGCTTTTGCCAGAAGATTCTAAGCTCTTGGACTGATGTAGTTACAAATTTGTGACACAGATAATGAGCAATGGGATATTTAAGAGCCCTGTGCATAGGGTAATCACAAATGCAAAGAAAGAGAGGCTATCAGTGGCTCTAGACTACTCTGTTGATCCTGAGAGAGAAATCGAGCCATCGCCTCAATTGGTCAATGAGAAGAGACCTGCGTTGTACAGAAAAGTGAAGGTCAAGGACTACATTGCCACTTATTACAATCATTTTTTTCAAGGGGAAATGGTGATCGATACGATTAAGATATAACTAAGTATGGCATGATGGGTTTCTTGAAAAAGAATGTGGCCAAAACAAATGATTGTATCATGTATCTTTATATGTCAAGTGTATTTACTCTCTTTGTTCAACAACACATGTTGTGTCAGCTTTGTGTATGGTCTACATGCTAATAAACTATGAATGTTGTGATATTGTTCATGGATTTATATAAAATTATGGGATGATAGTATTTTTAATACGCCAATTTTCACTCTGTTTTTATTGGTTTTATTTGTTGTTCTTAATTTTGGTGGTATTTTAGTTTGGATTTCTTTTGGGTTCAACAAAATTTGGTAACCGGGTGTCGTTAAGGCTACACACATCCCGTCTCCAACCCATGACACCACACATGGCCCAAAATCAAGATCATATCCGTCCAGGAAATTAAGTATTTTTCCTATTAAAGGGCATTTTTTTAGAGACACCGATTACAACATTGTTGCACACATGCACACACTAACACCACCACACAAGGCACTTACACAACTTTTACTGAAGACCGGGTCGAAGTAGCAGAGCTTGAAGATTGATGAAGTAACCACTGACGACTCGCTATTGACGGGAAGGTTGCCTCCCACTAAATTAATAACCCGCAGTAATGAGACACCAAAGCGTCAAATCTGGGGTTTGATCTTTCACCATTACAAACAAAACCATCTATATCCTAGATGAAAATTTTCAAGAAAATTCATGGAGCTCCCTGCACCCATACAAAACCAAGATATGCAGACTCCATACTTCAACCATTCCTTTGGAAAATTAACTTTCTCTTATTAATCCCAAAAATTATCAACACCATATTTCTACTCCTCCACTCCAGACGAGTCCTGGGAAATTTAATCGAAGGCTCTAGGGGTGCCTAGAGCTGGATGCTCTGGCCAGGATCGACCAACTCTTTTTCCATTTCTACACAACAAAACATTTCGACCTACATTCACATGTGCCAATTGTTGCATCGGCCCATAGATCATTGTCTCCCTAACATTTCCCATTCCCGAAAGGCAAATCCATGTTGTCACAGATGGCTCGACTAATTGTTAGATCGCCTTGCTTGGTACATTCGTATTAAACCCATTTTAGTCGTACACATTACCTTAACTCGTTTGTTTCCCCTGACAGAATCCCTTCCTCTTCTATTGTTCCTATCTCTAATCATGAGACATTCTCGTCTGCTTGGGTTTTTTAAGTAGCTATCTCATCATCCAATCTTCCATGTCAATGTTTCATGTGATTTGCAGAAGCAGGAATTCATATCGTCGAACGAGGGTGTATTTTGAGATAGGAAGACGGGATGACCAGCCAACCTCAATAAAAAAATAGCTAGAGGAGGCACGAATTACAATGGTCATTGGTGTAATTGATTGAAGTAAAGTACATGATGTCAAGTTCTCCATAGGGATTGAAGTATAGTTGTTATACAAATTCTTAAAGCCAAGCGATACTAGGACAGAGTGATTGATCGACAGTAATTAACAACAAAGGTAAAAGAAAATTATCCAGAAAGGTAACAACAAAGGAAATAGTCAACATCACAGAGTAATGAAGAAGTGCAAGCTATTTGTTTATAAAGGTTAATTATTCACTCATAATGTAGCGTCAAGCAGATACAGAGCATGACTAGATATCAGTAAGTTTTATGGGACCAAAGCTATCCCTATATTGAGAGAAGTAAAATAGCAACATGTAAAGGTTTAGAGAAGCTCATACAAGAGCAAATTAAAAGAAATATTAATCATTATTTTTATTATTCTTTTCAACTATAACGACACGAATAAATAGGCCAAACAACTAGGAGCCGGAATTACTCAGTACCAGGGAATAAACTGTAGCTAAACTTCAAAGTTCAAACTAAATAGAAATAATTTGTACCAAAATTTTGAGTGGTACTCGACATTACTAAGAACTGAAACAGACAGGAGAAGCAAGAGTTAAGGATATGCAGATAGTGAAGCAAAGCTCGGGAACTTCAAATAGAGAAGCAAAGATTACATGATTCCAAAGTTGGAAATCAGTCACCTAGCTAGTTGACAGGGAGGTACATAATCAATCGAAGCTGAAGCAGGGACAAGAAGGAGAAGTGTATCTGCTGCCGGCAGGTCACTTCCATGGATCATGAACTGGGTCTCCGCTCCGCTCTTGACTTCCCAACAGCCATCGTCTCCACTCTCTTTTCTCTCCCCATCCAACAACCCCCTCTCGATCCTTCCCCTTCCCGCCTCACGCCAACGTCATGATCATGTTTTCTTACTTAATTCATCGACTTATCACTGGCCTGCTGCGCTTACTTTGGTAGTGCTTTGAGCTTTACGCCTAGAGTCCATATTCTGTCTACTTGATCAATATTTGGATTTGGGCCGAAGATTTTTTGGGGGGACAAGGCGATTGTGCCCTTCCTGTCTAGTGAGACCCCCTCTGTGATCCCAAGAGCTATGTTTCGCATTAAGCGAGATGGTAGCAGCTCTTGTTGAAAGATTTTCTCGTCTCCTGTTGCAACAGGGCCGGCCCATTTTTCTTTTCGATCGCTGCCAGGCGAAGTTCGCTTGCGAGCGGTCGATCGTTTCGCTTGTTCAACTCTATCTTACTATTCTCCTTTGCTTTTTTGTTTCTTCTCCGGTTTTCTCCGCATTTTAGTTTTTTGCCTTTGTTTTTCTAGTTTTCTCCGTTTCTTTTCTTTTTTTTGGTTTCTTTTGTTTCTTTACTTTTTTCTTCTCCTGTTTTTTGTTTTCTTTTCATTCCTTTTACATCTGTTTCTTCGGTTTTATTTTTATTTTTATTTTTACTTTGATTTATTTTGTTTCTTTTTTGTTTTCTGTATTTCTTTTCGTTTTCATTCTACATTTCTGGTATATGTCAACAACATTTTTATAATGCACGTTTAATATTTTTCTAGTATAAACCATTTTTTCTATACACATTTTAATCATTTTGAAATACTTGATTAACATTTTTTCAAATACAAGATTTACATTTTCTGAATACACAGTGAACATTTTTCTATATGTTCTAAAGAGTTTTTAAATGTTTGATTAATTGTCTCCAAATAAAGCAATTTAAAATTTTGAATTCATGGTGAACATTTTGTCTGTACACATTTAACATTTTCCAAATGCTTCATTAACAGTTTTCAAACACTTGTTCAACATTCTATCAAATGCTTGATTAAAAGTTTTATATGCATCATCATTTTTATTTACCATTTTTTAATACATGGGCAACATTTTACCGGAGTACCGGGAGGTTACCGGACCCCCCCCCCCCCCCGGGACTTAATGGGCCTTAGTGGGCCTTGGTGGAAGAGAGGAGAGGCGGCCAGGGCAAGGGCCGCGGCCCCTCCCCCCTAGTTCGAATAGGACAAGGAGAAGGGGGCGGCGCCCCCCCCCCTTCCTTCTTCTCATCCACCTCTTTCCCCTCTCTCTCCTAGTCAAACAAGGAAAAGGGGGGAGTCCTACTCCCGGTAGGAGTAGGACTCCTCCTGGCGCGCCCCTCTCTAGGCCGGCCGCACCCTCCCCCCTTGCTCCTTTATATACGGGGGCAGGGGCACCCCAGAGACACAACAATTGATTTGTTTGATCTTTTAGCCGTGTGCAGTGCCCCCTCCACCATAGTCCACCTTGATAATACTGTAGTGGTGCTTAGGCGAAGCCCTGCGTCGGTAGAACATCATCATCATCACCACGCCGTCGTGCTGACGAAACTCTCCCTCAACACTCGGCTGGATCGGAGTTCGAGGGACATCATCGGGCTGAACGTGTGCTGAACTCGGAGGTGCCATGCGTTCGGTACTTGATCGGTCGGATCGTGAAGACGTACGACTACATCAACCGCGTTGTGCTAACGCTTCCGCTTTCGGTCTACGAGGGTACGTGGACAACACTCTCCCCTCTCGTTGCTATGCATCACTATGATCTTGCGTGTGCGTAGGGAAAATTTTGAAATTACTACGTTACCCAATAGTGGTATCAGAGCCTGGTTTTATGCGTAGATATCATATGCACGAGTAGAACACAAGTGAGTTATGGGCAATATAAGTCATACTGCTTACCAGCATGTCATACTTTGGTTCGGCGGTATTGTTGGATGAAGCGGCCCGAACCGACATTACGCGTACACTTACGCGAGACTGGTTCTACCGACGTGCTTTGCACATAGGTGGCTGGCGGGTGTCAGTTTCTCCAACTTTAGTTGAACCGAGTCCTTGCGAAGGTTAAAACAACATCAACTTGACAAACTATCATTGTGGTTTTGATGCGTAGGTAAGAATGGTTCTTGCTAAGTCCATAGCAGCCACGTAAAACTTGCAAACAAAGTAGAGGGCGTCTAACTTGTTTTTGCAGGGCATGTTGTGATGTGATATGGTCAAGACATGATGCTAAATTTTATTGTATGAGATGATCATGTTTTGTAACCGAGTTATCGGCAACTGGCAGGAGCCATATGGTTGTCGCTTTATTGTATGCAATGCAATTGCCCTGTAATGCTTTACTTTATTACTAAGCGGTAGCGATAGTCGTAGAAGCATAAGATTGGCGAGACAACAATGATGCTACGATGGAGATCAATGTGTCGCGCCGGTGACGATGGTGATCATGACGGTGCTTCGAAGATGGAGATCACAAGCACAAGATGATGATGGCCATATCATATCACTTATATTCATTGCATGCGATGTTTATCTTTTATGCATCTTATCTTGCTTTGATTGACGGTAGCATTATAAGATGATCTCTCACTAAATTTCAAGATAAAAGTGTTCTCCCTGAGTATGCACCGTTGCCAAAGTTCGTCGTGCCCAGACACCACGTGATGATCGGGTGTGATAAGCTCTACGTCCATCTACAACGGGTGCAAGCCAGTTTTGCACACGCAGAATACTCAGGTTAAACTTGACGAGCCTAGGATATGCAGATATGGCCTCGGAACACTGAGACTGAAAGGTCGAGCGTGAATCATATAGTAGATATGATCAACATAGTGATGTTCACCATTGAAAACTACTGCATTTTACGTGATGATCGGTTATGGTTTAGTTGATTTGGATCACGTGATCACTTAGAAGATTAGAGGGATGTCTTTCTAAGTGGGAGTTCTTAGGTAATATGATTAATTGAACTTAAATTTATCATGAACTTAGTACCTGATAGTATCTTGCTTGTCTATGTTGATTGTAGATAGATGGCCCGTGCTGTTGTTTCGTTAAATTTTAATGCGTTCCTTGAGAAAGCAAAGTTGAAAGATGATGGTAGCAATTACACGGACTGGGTCCGTAACTTGAGGATTATCCTCATTGCTGCACAGAATAGTTACGTCCTGGAAGCACCGCTAGGTGTACCACCTGCGCCAGCAACTGCAGACATTGTGAATGCCTGGCAGTCACGTGTTGATGACTACTCGATAGTTCAGTGTGCCATGCTTTACGGCTTAGAACCGGGACTTTAACGACGTTTTGAATGTCATGGAGCATATGAGATGTTCCAGGAGTTGAAGTTAATATTCCAAAAGAATGCCCGGATTGTGAGATATGAAGTCTCCAATAAGTTCTATAGCTGCAAGATGGAGGAGAATAGTTCTGTCAGTGAGCATATACTCAAGATGTCTGGATACTGCAATCACTTGATTCAACTGGGAGTTAATCTTCTGGATGATAGCATCACTGACAGAATTCTCCAATCACTGCCACCAAGCTACAAGAGCTTCATGATGAACTATAATATGCAAGGGATGGATAAGACGATTCCCGAGCTCTTCACAATGATAAAGGCAGCGGAGGTAGAAATCAAGAAGGAGCATCAAGTGTTGATGGTCAATAAGACCACCAGTTTCAAGAAAAAGGGCAAAGGGAAGAAGAAGGGCAACTTCAAGAAGAACAACAAGCAAGTTGCTTCTCAGGAGAAGAAACCCAAGTCTGGACCTAAGCCTGAGACTGAGTGCTTCTACTGAAAGCATACTGGTTACTGGAAGCGGAACTGCCCCAAGTATTTGTCGGATAAGAAGGATGGCAAGGTGAACAAAGGTATATGTGATATACATGTTATTGATGTGTACCTTACTAGAGCTCACAATAGCACTTGGGTATTTGATACTGGTTCTGTTGCTAATATTTGCAACTCGAAACAGGGACTATGGATTAAGCAAACACTGGCCAAGGACGAGGTGACGATGCGCGTGGGAAATGGTTCCAAAGTCGATGTGATCGCGGTCAGCACGCTACCTCTACATCTACCTTCGAGATTAGTTTTAGACCTAAATAATTGTTATTTGGTGCCAGCGTTGAGCATGAACATTATATCTGGATCTTCTTTGATGCGAGACTGTTATTCATCTAAATCAGAGAATAATGGTTGTTCTATTTATATGAGTAATATCTTTTATGGTCATGCACCCTTGAAGAGTGGTCTATTTTTGATGAATCTCGATAGTAGTGATGCACATATTCATAATGTTGAAGCCAAAAGATGCAGAGTTGATAATGATAGTGCAACTTATTTGTGGCACTGCCATTTAGGTCATATCGGTGTAAAGCGCATGAAGAAACTCCATACTGATGGACTTTTGGAACCACTTGATTATAAATCACTTGGTACTTGCGAACCGTGCCTCATGGGCAAGATGACTAAAACGCCGTTCTCCGGAACTATGGAGACAGCAACAGATTTGTTGGAAATCATACATACAGATGTATGTGGTCCGATGAATGTTGAGGCTCGTGGCGGATATCGTTATTTTCTCACCTTCACAGATGATTTAAGCAGATATGGGTATATCTACTTAATGAAGCATAAGTCTGAAACGTTTGAAAAGTTCAAAAAAATTCAGAGTGAAGTTGAAAATCATCGTAACAAGAAAATAAAGTTTTTATGATCTGATCGTGGAGGAGAATATTTGAGTTACGAGTTTGGTCTATATTTGAAACAATGCGGAATAGTTTAGCAACTCACACCATCCGGAACACCACAGCGTAATGGTGTGTCCGAACGTCGTAATCATACTTTACAAGATATGGTGAGAACTATGATGTCTCTTACTGATTTACCGCTATCGTTTTGGAGTTATGCTTTAGAGACGGCCGCATTCACGTTAAATAGGGAACCATCAAAATCTGTTGAGATGACGCCTTATGAACTGTGGTTTGGCAAGAAACCAAAGTTGTCATTTCTTAAAGTTTGGGCTGTGATGCTTATGTGAAAAGCTTCAACCTGACAAGCTCGAACCCAAATCGGAAAAATGTGTCTTCATAGGATACCCAAAGGAGACTGTTGGTTATACCTTCTATCACAGATCCAAAGGCAAGACATTCGTTGCTAAGAATGGATCCTTTCTAGAGAAGGAGTTTCTCTCGAAAGAAGTAAGTGGGAGGAAAGTAGAACTTGATGAGGTAACTATACCTGCTCCCCTATTGGAAAGTAGTCCATCACAAAAAATGGTTTCTGTGACACCTACACCAATTAGTGAGGAACTTAATGATGATGATCATGGAACTTCAGATCAAGTTGTTACTGAACCTCATAGATCAACCAGAGTAAGATCCGCACCAGAGTGGTACGGTAATCCTGTTCTAGAAGTCATGTTACTAGATCATGATGAACCTACGAACTATGAAGAAGCGATGATGAGCCCAGATTCCGCAAAATGGCTTGAGGCCATGAAATCTGAGATGGGATCCATGTATGAGAACAAAGTATGGACTTTGGTTGACTTGCCCAATGATCGGCAAGCAATTGAGAATAAATGGATCTTCAAGAAGAAGACCGACGCTGACGGTAATGTTACTGTTTACAAAGCTCGACTTGTTGCGAAAGGTTTTCGACAAGTTCAAGGGATTGACTATGATAAGACCTTCTCACCCGTAGCGATGCTTAAGTCTGTCTGAATCATGTTAGCAATTGCCGCATTTTATGATTATGAAATTTGGCAAACGGATGTCAAAACCGCATTCCTGAATGGATTTCTGGAAGAAGAGTTGTATATAATGCAACCAGAAGGTTTTGTCGATCCAAAGGGAGCTAACAAAGTGTGCAAGCTCCAGCGATCCATTTATGGACTGGTGCAAGCCTCTCGGAGTTGGAATAAATGCTTTGATAGTGTGATCAAAGCATTTGGTTTTGTATAGACTTTTGGAGAAGCCTGTATTTACAAGAAAGTGAGTGGGAGCTCTGTAGCATTTCTGATATTATATGTGGATGACATATTACTGATTGGAAATGATATAGAATTTCTGGATAGCATAAAGGGATACTTGAATAAGAGTTTTTCAATGAAAGACCTCGGTGAAGCTGCTTACATATTGGGCATTAAGATCTATAGAGATAGATCAAGACGCTTAATTGGACTTTCAAAAAGCACATACCTTGACAAAGTTTTGAAGAAGTTCAAAATGGATCAAGCAAAGAAAGGGTTCTTGCCTGTGTTACAAGGTGTGAAGTTGAGTAAGACTCAATGCCCGACCACTGCAGAAGATAGAGAGAAAATGAAAGATGTTACCTATGCTTCAGCCATAGGCTCTATCATGTATGCAATGCTGTGTACCAGACCTGATGTGTGCCTTGCTATAAGTCTAGCAGGGAGGTACCAAAGTAATCCAGGAGTGGATCACTGGACAGCGGTCAAGAACATCCTGAAATACCTGAAAAGGACTAAGGATATGTTTCTCGTTTATGTAGGCGACAAAGAGCTCATCGTAAATGGCTATGTTGATGCAAGCTTTGACAGTGATCCGGACGATTCTAAATCGCAAACCGGATACGTGTTTACATTGAACGGTGGAGCTGTCAGTTGGTGCAGTTCTAAATAAAGCGTCGTGGCGGGATCTACGTGTGAAGCGGAGTACATAGCTGCTTGGGAAGCAGCAAATGAAGGAGTCTGGATGAAGGAGTTCATATCTGATCTAGGTGTCATACCTAGTGCATCGGGTCCAATGAAAATCTTTTGTGACAATACTGGTGCAATTGCCTTGGCGAAGGAATCCAGATTTCACAAGAGAACCAAGCACATCAAGAGACGCTTCAATTCCATCCGGGATCTAGTCCAGGTGGGAGACATAGAAATTTGCAAGATACATACAGATCTGAATGTTGCAGACCCGTTGACTAAGCCTCTTCCACGAGCAAAACATGATCAGCACCAAGGCTCCATGGGTGTTAGAATCATTACTGTGTAATCTAGATTATTGACTCTAGTGCAAGTGGGAGACTGAAGGAAATATGCCCTAGAGGCAATAATAAAGTTATTATTTAGTTCCTTATATCATGATAAATGTTTATTATTCATGCTAGAATTGTATTAACCGGAAACATAATACATGTGTGAATACATAGACAAACAGAGTGTCACTAGTATGCCTCTACTTGACTAGCTCGTTGATCAAAGATGGTTAAGTTTCCTAGCCATTGACATGGGTTGTCATTTGATTAACGGGATCACATCATTAGGAGAATGATGTGATTGGCATGACCCATTCCGTTAGCTTAGCACACGATCATTTAGTATGTTGCTATTGCTTTCTTCATGACTTATACATGTTCCTATGACTATGAGATTATGCAACTCCCGTTTACCGGAGGAACACTTTTTGTGCTACCAAACGTCACAACATAACTCGGTGATTATAAAGGTGCTCTACAGGTGTCTCCAAAGGTACTTGTTGGGTTGGCATATTTCGAGATTAGGATTTGTCACTCCAATTGTCGAAGAGGTATCTCTGGGCCCTCTCGGCAATGCACATCACTTAAGCCTTGCAAGCATTGCTACTAATGAGTTATTTGCGGGATGATGTATTACGGAATGAGTAAAGAGACTTGCCGGTAACGAGATTGAACTAGGTATTGAGATACCGACGATCGAATCTCAGGCAAGTAACATACCGATGATAAAGGGAACAACGTATGCTGTTATGCGGTCTGACCGATAAAGATCTTCGTAGAATATGTGGGAGCCAATATGAGCATCCAGGTTCCGCTATTGGTTATTGACCGGAGACGTGTCTCGGTCATGTCGACATAGTTCTCGAACCCGTAGGGTCCGCACACTTAACGTTTCGATGACAGTTATATTATGAGTTTATATGTTTTGATGCACCGAAGGTTTTTCAGAGTCCCGGATGTGATCACGGACATGACGAGGAGTCTCGAAATGGTCGAAACATGAAGATTGATATATTGGAAGCCTATGTTTGGATATCGGAAGTGTTCCGGGTGAAATCGGGATTTTACCGGAGTACCGGGAGGTTACCGGAACCCCCCCCCCCCCCGGGGACTTAATGGGCCTTAGTGGGCCTTGGTGGAAGAGAGGAGAGGCGGCTAGGGCAAGGGCTGCGCCCCCCTAGTCCGAATAGGACAAGGAGAAGGGGGCGGCGCCCCCCTTCCTTCTTGTCCTCCACCTCTTTCCCCTCTCTCTCGTAGTCAAACAAGGAAAAAGGGGAGGGGGTCCTACTCCCGGTAGGAGTAGGACTCCTCCTGGCGCGCCCCTCTCTAGGCCGGCCGCACCCCCCTTGCTCCTTTATATACGGGGGCAGGGGGCACCCCAGAGACACAACAATTGATCTGTTTGATCTTTCAGCCGTGTGCGGTGCCCCCTCCACCATAGTCCACCTCGACAATAATGTAGCGGTGCTTAGGCGAAGCCCTGCGTTGGTAGAACATCATCATCGTCACCATGCCGTCGTGTTGACGAAACTCTCCCTCAACACTCGGCTGGATCGGAGTTCGAGGGACGTCATCGGGCTGAACGTGTGCTGAACTCGGAGGTGTCGTGCGTTCGGCACTTGATCGGTCGGATCATGAAGACGTACGACTACATCAACCGCTTTGTGCTAACGCTTCCGCTTTCGGTCTACGAGGGTACATGGACAACACTCTCCCCTCTCGTTGCTATGCATCACCATGATCTTGCGTGTGCATAGGAATTTTTTTGAAATTACTACGTTACCCAACATTTTCCTCATACGCTTCCATCTTTTTAATATCTTTCGTGAGTATGATGGAAAGGAAACTTGTGCCAAACTACTAGAAGAAGAAGTCTATAAAATTTTTGGCACTAAATCTTTGAATGATGAGCAAGATTGCAATGTTGTTAGTATGAACTCCTTGAATATCCATAGTACTAATGCTGATTGCACTAGTTATGATGAAAATGTCTCCTATAAACTTGTCAATTTTTGTGGAGTGCATTGGGTTTGCAAGTACACACCAAATAGGGAAGATAGATATTGCAAGAGGCATAAGCATTTAGAAACTAAATTGTTGCAAGAAAGGCTAGATGTTTGTGCGGAAAGATTCAATATTTATTGCCATCCTTGTGAACTTTGCAATCAACATGGTCATTTAAAGCTCCAATGCTATTTGTTTCATGATCAAGTCATTTCCAAAAATTGTGATAACTTGATTACCGTTGAGCATCATAAAGAGTTTACTCTTCTTTTGGGTTATGAGGAAATGAAATGGATAACTGAGGGTATTCCAAAATTTAATCTCGATAAATTTCTTGATTTTGATCTAGTGGAAATTTACATGTATTGTGCTGTGAATTGTATTGAAAATCCTTATATTGCCAATTACATAAAGAAAACAAAACAAATAGAAGATGAAGAGAATACTAATGAAAGGGAAGAGACTTCCGAATATCCTCCTATTATTTCTTATGATGAATCAGGTAACGAGGAGGAGCCTTCTATTCAACCAATCTCATCAATAAGGAGCTCCAAAAAGAGGATTGAACCCACACATGATGTGAAGAAGAAAAAAAGAAAAAGGAAGAGAGGTAAAAATATATCTCCCCCGAATAATGTTGCTCCTATTATTATTGTGCCTCATGAAAATGAATCAAAAATAATTGTGGAAGATGATGCACTTGATGATGATCTCGTTATGCCTATTGCTTGTTCTGATGATTATGATTGGGAAGATAATGATACTTCTTATGATCTTGAAAATCTTTTTGGCACTTTCTTGGAAGAATATGATGATAATTGCTATACTAATGGTGCTATCCATACTATTAATGATGAGAGTGATTATGCTTATGATATGAAAAGGCCCAAGCTTGGGGATGCTACGTTTAATGAAGATGATATTTTTTGTCCACCAAGTTTTGATGAGCAAATTTATTATGATGAAAGCATGCTTCCTATTTATGATGATTATATTGATGAAAGTGGATTCGGAGATGTCATGACTTTACTTAGTGATGATTCCACAATCTTGGAAGAGGTTTCAATCGATTATGATGAGAACAAAGTTGCTACTTATGATAATTATTGTGATGATACATATGCTATAAAAAGTAGTGATGATTATAATTATAAAACTTGTCATGATTATGATTACCCTTTTTCTGAACATTACTCTTTTAATGTGTAAACAATTTATAGTATTCGAGTCTCTTATGATACTCCCACTATTCCGAAAGAGAAGAATCTTGCTTATGTGGAGAGTAGTAAATTTTCTATGCTTGTAGATCATGAAAATAATGCTTTAGGTGCTGGTTATATTGTTGAATTCATTCATGATGCTACTGAAAATTATTATGAGGGAGGAACATATGCTTGTAGGAATTGCAATAATATCAAGTTTCCTCTCTATGTGCTTAAAATTTTGAAGTTATGCTTGTTTTGCCTTCCTATGCTAGTTGATTATTGTTCCCACAAGTTGTTTGCTCACAAAATCCCTATGCATAGGAAGTGGGTTAGACTTCAATGTGCTAGTCATATTCTTCATGAAGCTCTCTTTATGTTTCAATTCTTATTCTTTATGTGAGCATCATTGAAATCATCATGCCTAGCTAGGGGCGTTAAACGATAGCGCTTGTTGGGATGCAACCCAATTTTATTTTTGTATCTTGCTTTTTTATACTGTTTAGTAATAAATAATTCATCTAGCCTGTTTTTAAATGTTTTTTATGTTTTAATGAGTGTTTGTGCCAAGTAGAACCGTTGGGAAGACTTGGGGAAGGTCTTGTTGATCTTACTGTAAAAAACAGAAACTTTAGCGCTCACGAGAATTGCTGCCATTTTTTATTGGAGAGCGATATTTAGTTAATTATTTTTGCAGATGATTAATAGATAAATTCCTCACGTCCAGAAATTTATTTTAGAAATTTTGGGGTTCCATAAGTTTGCGTTAGTTACAGATTACTACAGACTGTTCTGTTTTTGACAGGTTCTGTTTTTCATGTGTTGTTTACTTATTTTGATGAGTCTATGGCTAGTAAAAGAGTTTATAAGCCATAGAGAAGTTGGAATACAGTAGGTTTAACCCCAATATAAATAAATAATGAGTTCATTACAGTACATTGAAGTGGTGTTTTGCTTTCTTCCGCTAACGGAGCTCACGAGTTTTCTGTTAAGTTTTGTGTTGTGAAGTTTTCAAGTTTTGGGTAAACATTCGATGGACCATGGAATAAGGAGTGGCAAGAGCCTAAGCTTGGGGATGCCCAAGGCACCCCAAGGTAATATTAAAGGACAACCAAGAGCCTAAGCTTGGGGATTCCCCGGAAGGCATCCCCTCTTTCGTCTTCGTTAATCGGTAACTTTACTTGGAGCTATATTTTTTATTTGCCACATGATATGTGTTTTGCTTGGAGGGTCATCTTATTTTATTTTGTTTTTCTTGCTGTTTGAATAAAATACCAAGATCTAAAATTATTAATGTTAGAGAGTCTTCATATAGTTGCATAATTATTCGACTACTCATTGATCTTCACTTATATCTTTCGGAGTAGTTTGTTGTTGCTCTAGTGCTTCACTTATATCTTTTTAGAGCACGGCGGTGATTTTATTTTGAAGAAATAGATGATCTCTCATGCTTAACTTATATTATTTTGAGAGTCTTTTAGAACAGCATGGTAATGTGCTTTGGTTATGAATTTAGTCCTAATATGATGGGCATCCAAGAGGGATATAATAAAAACTATCATATAAAGTGCATTGAATACTATGAGAAGTTTGATGCTTGATAATTGTTTTGAGATATGGAGATGATGATATTAGAGTCATGCTAGTTGAGTAGTTGTGAATTTGAGAAATACTTGTGTTGAAGTTTGTGATTCCCGTAGCATGCACGTATGGTGAATCGTTATGTGACGAAGTCGGAGCATGATTTATTTATTGATTGTCTTCCTTATGATTGGCGGTCGGGGACGAGCGATGGTCTTTTCCTACTAATCTATCCCCCTAGGAGCATGCGCGTAGTACTTTGTTTCAATAACTAATAGATTTTTGCAATAAGTATGTGAGTTCTTTATGACTAAGGTTGAGTCCATGGATTATACACACTCTCACCCTTCAAACATTGCTAGCCTCTCTAATACCGCGCACCTTTCACCGGTATCATACACCCACCATATACCTTCCTCAAAACAGCCACCATACCTACCTATTATGGGATTTGCATAGCCATTCCGAGATATATTGCCATGCAACTTTCCACCGTTCTGTTTACTATGACACGCTCCATCATTGTCATATTGCTTTGCATGATCATGTAGTTGACATCGTATTTGTGGCAAAGCCACCGTTCATAATTATTTCATACATGTCACTCATGAGTCATTGCACATCCCGGTACACCACCGGAGGCATTCATATAGAGTCATATCTTGTTCTAGTATCGAGTTGTAATCTTTGAGTTGTAAATAAATAGAAGTGTGATGATCATCATTCATAGAGTATTGTCCCAAAAAATGCAAAAAAGGAGAAAGGCCAAATAAAAAATAAAAATAAAAGGGACAATGCTACTATCCTTTTTTCCACACTTGTGCTTCAAAGTAGCACCATGATCTTCATGATAGAGAGTCTCTTGTTTTGTCACTTTCATATACTAGTGGGAAATTTCCATTATAGAACTTGGCTTGTATATTCCAACAATGGGCCTCCTCAAGTGCCCTAGGTCTTCGTGAGCAAATAAGTTGGATGCACACTCACTTAGTTTCTTTTGTTGAGCTTTCATACATTTATAGCTCTAGTGCATCCGTTGCATGGCAATCCCTACTCACTCACATTGATATCTATTAATGGGCATATCCATACCCCATTGATACGCCTAGATGATGTGAGACTATCTTATCCCTTTTTGTCTTCTCCACAACCACCATTCTATTCCACCTATAGTGCTATGTCCATGGCTCACGCTCATGTATTGCGTGAAGATTGAAAAAGTTTGAGAACATCAAAAGTATGAAACAATTGCTTGGCTTGTCATCGGGGTTGTGCATGATTTAAATACTTTGTGTGGTGAAGATGGAGCATAGCCAAACTATATGATTTTGTAGGGATAGCTTTCTTTGGCCATGTTATTTTGAGAAGACATGATTGCTTTGTTAGTATGCTTGAAGTATTACAATTTTTATGTCAATATTAAACTTTTGTCTTGAATCTTATGGATATGAACATTCATGCCACAATAAAGAGAATTACATGGATAAATATTTTAGGTAGCATTCCACATCAAAAATTCTATTTTTATCATTTACCTACTCGAGGACGAGCAGGAATTAAGCTTGGGGATGCTGATACGTCTCCAACATATCTATAATTTTTGATTGTTCCATGCTATTATATTATCAACATTGGATGTTTTATATGCATTTATATGCTATTTTATATGATTTTTGGGACTAACCTATTAACCCAGAGCCCAGTGCCAGTTTCTGTTTTTTCCTTGTTTTAGAGTATCGCAGAAAAGGAAAATCAAACGGAGTCCAATTGACCTGAAACTTCACGGAACTTATTTTTGGACCAGAAGAAGCCCACGGAGTATCGGAGTTGGACCAGGAGAGTCCCGGGCTGCCCACGAGGGTGGGGGGCGCGCCCCCTGCCTCGTGGACAGCCCGGAGGTCCACCGACGTACTTCTTCTTCCCATATATACCCATCTACCGTAAAAACTTCGGGGAGCACAATAGGTCGGGAGTTCCGCCGCCAGAAGCCTCCGTAGCCACCGAAAACCAATCTAGACCCGTTCCGGCACCCTACCGGAGGGGGCAATCCCTCTCCGGTGGCCATCTTCATCATCCCGGTGCTCTCCATGACAAGGAGGGAGTAGTTCTCCCTCGGGGCTGAGGGTATGTACCAGTAGCTATGTGTTTGATCTCTCTCTCTCTCTCTCTCGTGTTCTTGAGGTGATACGATCTTGATGTATCGCGAGCTTTGCTACTACAGTTGGATCTTGTGATCTTTCTCCCCCCTCTACTCTCTTGTAATGGATTGAGTTTTCTCTTTGAAGTTATCTTATCGGATTGAGTCTTTAATGATTTGAGAACACTTGATGCATGTCTTGCGTGGGATAACCGTGGTGACAATGGGTTATTCTATTGATTCACTTGATGTATGTTTTGGTGATCAACTTGCGGGTTCCGCCCATGAACCTATGCATAGGGGTTGGCACACGTTTTCGTCTTGACTCTCCGGTAGAATCTTTGGGGCACTCTTTGAAGTTCTTTGTGTTGGTTTGAATAGATGAATATGAGATTGTGTGATGCATATCGTATAATCATACCCACGGATACTTGAGGTGACATTGGAGTATCTAGGTGACATTAGGGTTTTGGTTGATTTGTGTCTTAAGGTGTTATTCTAGTACGAACTCTAGGGCTGTTTGTGACACTTATAGGAATAGCCCAACGGATTGATTGGAAAGAATAACTTTGAGGTGGTTTCGTACCCTACCATAATCTCTTCGTTTGTTCTCCGCTCTTAGTGACTTTGGAGTGACTCTTTGTTGCATGTTGAGGGATAGTTATGTGATCCAATTATGTTATTATTGTTGAGAGAACTTGCACTAGTGAAAGTATGAACCCTAGGCCTTGTTTCAACGTATTGCAATACCGTTTGTGCTCACTTTTATCATTAGTTACCTTGCTGTTTTTATATTTTCAGATTACAAAAACTATTATCTACTATCCATATTGCACTTGTATCACCATCTCTTCGCCGAACTAGTGCACCTATACAATTTACCATTGTATTGGGTGTGTTGGGGACACAAGAGACTCTTTGTTATTTGGTTGCAGGGTTGTTTGAGAGAGACCATCTTCATCCTACGCCTCCTACGGATTGATAAATCTTAGGTCATCCACTTGAGGGAAATTTGCTACTGTCCTATTAACCTCTGCACTTGGAGGCCCAACAACATCTACAAGAAGAAGGTTGTGTAGTAGACATCACCCCATGCCATCAAGATCCGACACCATCAATGTGTGTGATGAAGCACCGCTCCTCCTCTTGTCACCTCCAGCCATCACTTGCTCCAAAACGATGCCCCCATGAGGGAAAGTGCTACTAAGAACGCCATCATCGTCTGATCCAGAAGACCCAGATCTAGGGTTTCCCCCGGAGCATCCTGAGCCTGATGACGCCAACTGCAACAACGATGCCTCGACAAGGAAACGACATCAAAGATGCCTAAATGTTTGCTGAGGCAGCGTGTTGTGCTGTGCTCCGTGGGCTGTAGTGGGATATGCTTGTCACACTGGTTTCGTTGGTTGGCAATGGAACCGTGGCCGTGTGCCCTTTTTCTCTAAAAGAAAGTTATCAATATGACAACAGGAGTCTGAGACCAAGTTGGCAAGACCAAACGACCAAACTATACTCCAAGGTTAGTATTGTTGTAAGAAGAATAACATAAATTTATCAAAGTGCAAGATTGAGGACCAAGGGAAATTTGTCTAGAGATTTACCTCTGATGTTCCTTCGGAACGCCCTAGGTTTTTTTGGAATAAAGGCTCAAGAAGGGCCCGGCTTTGAATTAACAAAGCCATCAACCGGCTAGGATTACAACTCGGAACCAGCACAAGAAAGAAAAGAAAACGGCAAGATACAAAGGTGCTGGAAAGTAGCTCACAAGCCTCCTACACATCAAGCTAAAAAGATCAACAGGGAGGAGCACTGCTCGGCGATGAAGAGGTCCTCAACACGATCAGAACGCCATGGAAGAAATGAAATGCTCACACTGGATGAACACGTCCAATGACAAAGCAGGGCACGCTATCGCCTAATCGCCAGAAGCCCTGACCCAACACATCCGACCAGCTCCAATGTCAAAGAAGGCCCCTGCCTCCTCGCCTGGCTCGAAAGGAAACTGGTTGGAGTTTACAAAGAAGCACATCCTGAACTAGAAGGCGATTTTTGTCCCACGACCTAAAAAGAGAAGACAACGATGGCAAACCAAACCAAAGAAGCATCTCTTGTTCACCGTGTTTTCATGGAGAAAAAGAGGCACATTGACGAAAGAGAAAACGAATGAAATGGCCATCATTTTAGTACTAGCCTAGATTCTGAAAGACAGAGTTGGAGAAGATACAACCAACACCCGGCAATCAACAAACAAACAGCTTCGGAGAGGGTATAGCTTGTAGAAGCAATCTAGAAATGCCAGCACAACTATCACTAGAGGGTATAGCTTGCATCTACCTCCATGGGTACGGTGCTCGCCATCATAGGCGCGCGTGATGGAGGACGCTGAATAGGCTAGGGAAGGAGAGAAGAAGATGGAAGGTAAAAGAGATGTGGATGGCAGTCCTCGAAGGTGAAGATAAGGTAGCAAGGGTGAAGCGGTGTGTGGGATGAGTGGGACACGCGTCGTATGTAGGAGGCGATGGATGCACTGGGAAAATTAGCCGGTTGATGGGAATCTTTTCCCTCAAAAAAGTTTTTTGCAAAAAGGAAAACGAAAGGAGAAGTCCTGGCTAGCTGTGGGTCCTTGGACCGGATATGATTTCGAGTTCGTGCGGCAAACGGACCGATGTATCGGCTCGTACGTCCGCTTTATATAGTACTAGCACATATGCCCGTGCGTTGCAACGGGAGATAAATAGTATGCATTTAAAGTCAGTGACAATTATATGTGCAAGAAAAATCTTATGTGCACACGAAAAAAAGAACGTTTAGCTTTCTCAGTTTCGCCACGTATGAAAGAATCAATCCGCTATTTTACCATTCATAATCAAGGGCATTTAAGAGTTTTGTTACGTAACCGCACGTCAGATAAGGCCCATGAGATATTCAATCTACTTTTCCTTTCAATCCTTTCGATCGATGGGATTTTAAGGTATGAAATTTCTAAATATTCTAGGAAACATGAACAATTTTTAAATACGGAACAGTTTTATTTAATTATGTACACTTCAAAAAAACACGAAAAAAATATATGAAAGTGAACATCTTTTTAAATTCACAAACATTTTCTGAAAATACCAACGTTTTTTATAAAAATATTAACATTATTTGACCTTGTGATTTTTTTTTAAGACGGGAACATGTGTTGAAAATTCATAAGATTTTTAGAAAATGTGTATCTTCTATACATAGCATTATTTTTAATTGTGCAAATTTCACTAAAAAGAAATATTTTTCAAATTTGGGGCATTTTTTAAATGCCATTTTCATTTAAGACATCTCGAACAATTTTTAAAAACAATAAATGGTTTTTTTAAGGTTTCGCATATATTTCAAAATAGCAAAAAAAATTCAGAATTCTTAACATTAAAAAAAAAATTCTTCAGTGTGAATTTTTTGAGAGTTTTTAATTTAAGAAATAAATTCTAAATGGAAAATAAACTTGGAAGGGAAGAAAGAGATAGGGAAAGGAGAATAAAATAGAAATAAAAGACAGAAACATAGCAAATGAGCCAGCCCACTATTGGTTGTCCTGTGCGAAACTCCGACAAAAAAACATGAACATTATTTGAATTTTTGAACATTTTTAAAATTGGAACATGTGTTTCATAAGATTTTTAGAAAATGTGTATCTTTTATACACGAAGATCATTTTTAGTTGTGGCAATTTAACTGAAACAATAATATTTTCTTAATTTGATGCATTTTTTGAAATGCCAGTTTCTTTTTAGACATCTCGAACAATTTTGAAAAATATGATTTTTTTGCAAAAATGGGAAACTTTTTGCTTGTTCTGAATATTTTACAAAATTGCAAGAAAATTTTGGAATTCTGAACATTTTCAAAATTTTGTTTTTTAATTCGGAATGTTTTTTGAGAATTTTTAATTTATGAAATAAATGATAAAACGAAAGTAAAATTGGATGGGAAAACGAGATAGAAAAAAATAAAAGAAATAAAACACAGAGACAAAGAAAAATGGGCTAGCCCAATATTGGCTGTCCTGTGCGAAACTCGACTATTTGTCGCCTTGTGCGGGAAATAGTATTTTGCAAGCTACATGGGCAGACAAATAAGTGGGCTGACTTTGCAGGGCCAGAGCACGCGGCCCACGTACGGAAATTCTTTTTTGGCAAACAAAGGCATAAAAAATTAGTACCACCTCGGATAGAAAAAAAAAGTTTTTTTGGTGGTGAACGGATGAAAAAATTGGCGAAACGCACCTTGCTTTATTAGTAGGTATAGATATAGATATAGATATAGATATAGATGTAGACGTAGCAGTACATCGAGACGAGATTGGTGTGTCAATCCAGTCAAAACTTGTCACGTAGCCTTTGCTTTCGTGATCGACGACGAGAGGTAGAAGGGGAAAGGAGGCACCTTGACGGCGCCTACAGGTAGGAGACGGCGCCCTCAGGCATCGCCGTCGTCGTGGCCAGCATGGCCAGCCGAGGATTTCTCCAGGTCCCCCATCTCCCCACCCCTACCACAGACGCGGCGCCGGCGACCAGGGCCAGTCGGAAGCCAGATCTGACAGAGGCCGAACGGATTGGGGGCGAAGGCGTCAGATCCGGGGCGGGCGCCCCCGCGGCCACCGCGCCCCACAGCCACCACCCGCCGCCTTGCCACCCGCGTGGCCAAGGGGGCGGCCAGCACCAGCGACGCCGCGGGCTAAAGACGACGATGCACCACCACCCGAGGCCGCCGCCCCGGCTCCAGATCCCCTGTGCGAAACAGGTGGACAGATCCTCGCCACCACCCTCCCCGGCGGACGCGCGACTTTCCGGTGTTGGGGAACGTAGCATAAATTCAAAATTTTCCTACGTGTCACCAAGATCTATCTATGGAGTCATCTAGCAACGAGGGAGGAGTGGATCTACATACCCTTGTAGATCGCGCGCGGAAGCGTTCAAGAGAACGGGGTTGATGGAGTCGTACTCGTCGTGATCCAAATCACCGATGATCCTAGCGCCGAACGGACGGCACCTCCGCGTTCAACACACGTACAGAGCAGCGACGTCTCCTCCTTCTTGATCCAGCAAGGGGGAAGGAGAGGTTAATGGAGATCCAGCAGCACAACGGCGTGGTGGTGGAAGTAGCGGGATTCCAACAGGGCTTCGCCAAGCGCTGCGGGAGGAGGGAGATGTGTCACGGGAGGGAGAGGGAGGCGCCAGGCCTTAGGTATGGTTGCCCTCCCTTCCCCCCATTATATATAGGGCCAAGGGAGAGTGGGAGGGCGCAGCCTTGCCCCTTCCTCCAAGGAAGGGTGCGGCCAAGGGGGGAGGAGTCCATCCTCCCCAAGGCACCTCGGAGGTGCCTTCCCCCTTTAGGACTCTTCCTTTCCCCTCTTCTCTTGGCGCATGGGCCTCTTGGGGCTGGTGCCCTTGGCCCATATAGGCCAAGGCGCACCCCCTACAGCCCATGTAGCCCCCCGGGGCAGGTGGCCCCACCCGGTGGACCCCCGGGACCCTTCCGGTGGTCCCGGTACAATACCGGTGACCCTGAAACTTGTCCCGATGGCCGAAATAGCACTTCCTATATATAATTCTTTACCTCCGGACCATTCCGGAACTCCTCGTGACGTCCGGGATCTCATCCGGGACTCCGAACAACTTTCGGGTTACCGCATACTAATATCTCTATAACCCTAGCGTCACCGAACCTTAAGTGTGTAGACCCTACGGGTTCGGGAGACATGCAGACATGACCGAGATGACTCTCCGGTCAATAACCAACAGCGGGATCTGGATACCCATGTTGGCTCCCACATGTTCCACGATGATCTCATTGGATGAACCACGATGTCAAGGACTTAATCAATCCCGTATACAATTCTCTTTGTCTAGCGGTACGATACTTGCCCGAGATTCGATCGTCGGTATCCCAATACCTTGTTCAATCTCGTTACCGGCAAGTCTCTTTACTCGTTCCGTAACACATCATCCCGTGATCAACTCCTTGATCACATTGTGCACATATTATGATGATGTCCTACCGAGTGGGCCCAGAGATACCTCTCCGTTTACACGGAGTGACAAATCCCAGTCTCGATTCATGCCAACCCAACAGACACTTTCGGAGATACCTGTAGTGTACCTTTATAGCCACCCAGTTACGTTGTGACGTTTGGCACACCCAAAGCACTCCTACGGTATCCGGGAGTTGCACAATCTCATGGTCTAAGGAAATGATACTTGACATTAGAAAAGCTTTAGCGAACGAACTACACGATCTTTGTGCTAGGCTTAGGATTGGGTCTTGTCCATCACATCATTCTCCTAATGATGTGATCCCGTTATCAACGACATCCAATGTCCATGATCAGGAAACCGTAACCATCTATTGATCAACGAGCTAGTCAACTAGAGGCTTACTAGGGACATGGTGTTGTCTATGTATCCACACATGTATCTGAGTTTCCTATCAATACAATTCTAGCATGGATAATAAACGATTATCATGAACAAGAAAATATAATAATAACTAATTTATTATTGCCTCTAGGGCATATTTCCAACAGTCTCCCACTTGCACTAGAGTCAATAATCTAGTTCACATCGTCATGTGATTAACACTCACAGGTCACATCGCCATGTGACCAACATCCAAAGAGTTTACTAGTGTCACTAAACTAGTTCACATCATCATGTGATTAAGACTCAATGAGTTCTGGGTTTGATCATGTTTTGCTTGTGAGAGAGGTTTTAGTCAACGGGTCTGCCACATTCAGATTCGTATGTACTTCGCAAATTTCTATGTCATCTTGTAGATGCAACTCTACATTTGGAGCTATTCCAAACAACTGTTCTACTATACGAATCCAGTTTACTATTCAGAATAATCTGGATTAGTGTCAAAGTTTGCATCGGCGTAACCCTTTACGACGAACTCTTTTACCACCTCCATAATCGAGAAAATTCCTTAGTCCACTAGTTACTAAGGATAACTTTGGACGCTGTCTTGTGATCCATTCTTGGATCACTCTTGTACCCCTTGACTGACTCATGGCAAGGCACACTTCAGGTGCGGTACACAGCATAGCATACTGTAGAGAGCCTATAACAAAAGCATAGGGGACGACCTTCGTCATTTCTCTCTATTCTGCCGTGGTCGAGCTTTAAGTCTTAACTTCATACCTTACAACTCAGGCAAGAACTCCTTCTTTGACTGATCCATCTTGAACACCTTCAAGATCATGTCAAGGTATGTGCTCATTTGAAAGTACTATTAAGCATTTTGATCTATCCTCATAGATCCTAATGCTCAATACTCAAGCAGCCTAATCCAGGTTTTCCATTGAAAAATACTTTCCAAATAACCCTATATGCTTTCCAGAAATTCTACGTCATTTCCGATCAACAATATGTCAACAACATATATTCATCAGAAATTCTATAGTGCTCCCATCACTTCTTTGGAAATACAAGTTTCTCATAAACTTTGTATACACCCAAAATCTTTGATCATCTCATCAAAGCATACATTCCAACTCCGAGATGCCTACTCCAGTCCTTAGAAGGATTGCTGGAGCTTTGCATACTTATTAGCATCTCTCAGGATTGACAAAACCTTCTGGTTGTATCACATACAATCTTTCCTCAAGAAAATCGTCGAGGAAACAATGTTTTGACATCCTATCTGCAAGATTTCCTAAATAATGCAGTAATCGCTAATATAATTCCAACAGACTCTTAGCATCGCTACGAGTGAGAAAGTCTCATCGTAGTTAACTCCTTGAACTTGTCGGAAAACTTCTTAACAACAAATCGAGCTTTCTTAATGGTGACATTTACCAACATTGTCCGTCTTCCTTTTAAAATCCATCTGTACTCAATAGCCTCACGACCATTGAGCTGTTCTGTCAAAGTCTACACTTTGTTTCCATACATGGATCCTCTCTCGGATTTTATGGCCTCGAGCCATTTATCGGAATTCGGGCCCACCATCGCTTCTCCATAGCTCGTAGGTTCATTGTTGTCTAGCAACATGACTTCCAAGATAGAATTACGTACCACTCTGAAGTAGTACGCATCCTTGTCATCCTACGAGGTTTGGTAGTGACTTGATCTGAAGTTTCATGATCACTATCATAAGCTTCCACTTCAATTGGTGTAGGTGCCACAGGAACAACTTCCTGTGCCCTGCCACACACTAGTTGAAGAGATGGTTCACCATCCTCCCACTCAATTCTTTCGAGAGAAACTTTTCCTCGAGAAAGGACCCGATTCTAGAAACAATCCCTTATTGCTTTCGAATCTGAGACAGGAGGTATACCCAACTGTTTTGGGTGTCCTATGAAGATGCATTTATCCGCTTTGGGTTCGAACTTATCAGCCTGAAACTTTTCACATAAGCGTCGCAACCCCAAACTTTAAGAAATGATGGCTTAGGTTTCTCTAAACCATACGGTGTCATCTCATCGGAATTACGTGGTGCCCCTTTTAAAGTGAATGTGGTTGTCTCTAATGCCTAACCCATAAACTATCGTGGTAATTTGATAAGAGACATCATGGTATGCATCATATCCAATAGGGTGCAGTTATGATGTTCGGACACACCATCACACTATGGTGTTCCAGGCTGTATTAGTTGTGAAACAATTTCCACAATGTCTTAATTCTATGCCAAACTCGTAATTCAGATATTCATCTCTATGATCATATCATAGATCTTTTATCCTCTTGTCACGATGATCTTTCAACTTCACCCTGAAAATACTTGAACCTTTCAATAATTAAGACTCATGATTCATCAAGTAAATATACTCAATATCTACTCAAATCGTCTGTGAAGTAAGAACATAACGATATCCACTACACGCCTCAGCACTCATTGGACTGCACACATCAAAATGTATTACTTCCAACAAGTTGCTTTCTAGTTCCATTTTACTGAAACCGAGGCTTTCAGTCATCTTGCCCATGTGGTATGATTTGCATGTCTCAAGTGATTCAAAATCAAGTGAGTCCAAACGGTCCATTTGCATGGAGTTTCTTCATGCATATACACCAATAGACATGGTTCGCATGTCTCAAATCTTTCAAAAATGAGTGAGCCCAAAGATCCATCAACATGGAGCTTCTTCATGCGTTTTATACCGATATGACTTAAGTGGCAGTGCCACAAGTAGGTGGTACTATCATTACTATCTTTTGGCATGAACATGTGTATCACTACGATCGAGATTCAATAAGCCATTCATTTCAGGTGTAAGACCATTTTAAGGTATTATTCAAATAAACAGAGTAACCATTATTCTCTTTAAATGAATAAGCGTATTGCAATAGACATAATCCAATCATGTCTATGCTCAACGCAAACACCAAACTCGATGGTAGAGGGAGCGTGCGATGCTTGATCATATCAACATTGGAAACACTTCCAACACATATCGTCAGCTCACCTTTAGCTAGTCTCTGTTTATTCCGTAGCTTTTATTTCGAGTTACTAACACTTAGCAACCGAACCGGTATCTAATACCCTGGTGCTACTAGGAGTACTAGTAAAGTACACATTAACATAATGTATATCCAATATACTTCTATCGACCTTGCCAGCCTTCTCATCTACCAAGTATCTAGGGTAATTCTGCTCCAGTGGTTGTTCCCCTTATTACAGAAGCACTTAGTCTCGGGTTTGGGTTCAACCTTGGGTTTCTTCACTAGAGCAGCAGCTGAATTGCCGTTTCATGAAGTATCCCTTCTTGCCCTTGCCCTTCTTGAAACTAGTGGTTTCACCAACCATCAACAATTGATGCTCCTTCTTGATTTCTACTTTTGTGGTGTCAAACATCGCGAAAATCTCAAGGATCATCATATATGTCCTTGATATATTATAGTTCATCACGAAGCTCTAGCAGCTTGGTGGTAATGACTTTGGAGAAACATCACTATCTTATCTGGAAGATCAACTCCCACTTGATTCAAATGATTGTTGTACTCAGACAATCTGAGCACTAGCTCAACAATTGAGCTTTTCTCTTTAGTTTGCAGGCTGAGAAAATCGTCGGAGGTTTTATACCTCTTGACGTGGGCACGAGCCTGAAATCCCAATTTCAGCCCTCAAAACATCTCATATGTTTTGCGACGTTTCAAAACGTCTTCGGTGCCTCAACTCTAAACCGTTCAACTGAACTATCACGTAGTTATCAAAACGTGTATGTCAGATGTTCGCAACATCCACAGACGACGTTCGAGGTTCAGCACACTGAGCGGTGCATTAAGGACATAAGCCTTCTCAGAAGCAATGAGGACAATCCTCAGTTTACGGACCTAGTCCGCATAATTGCTACTATCAACTTTCAACTAAATTTCTCCAGGAACATATCTAAACAGTAGAACTAAAGCGCGAGCTATGACATAATTTGCGAAGACCTTTTGACTATGTTCAGGATAATTAAGCTCATCTTATGAACTCCCACTCAGATAGACATCCCTCTAGGCATCTAAGTGATTACATGATCCGAGTCAACTAGGCCGTGTCCGATCATCACGTGAGACGGACTAGTCAACATCGGTGAACATCTTCATGCTGATCGTATCTACCATACGACTCATGCTCGACCTTTCGGTCTTCTGTGTTCCGAGGCCATGTCTGTACACATGCTAGGCTCGTCAAGTCAACCTAAGTGTTTCGCGTGTGTAAATCTGTCTTACACCCATTGTATGTGAACATTAGAATCTATCACACCCGATCATCACGTGGTGCTTCAAAACAACGAACTGTCGCAACGGTGCACAGTTAGGGGGAACACTTTCTTGAAATTTTATGAGGGATCATCTTATTTACTACCGTCGTTCTAAGTAAACAAGATGCAAAAACATGATAAACATCACATGTAATCAAATAGTGACATGATATGGCCAATATCATATTGCTCCTTTAGATCTCCATCTTCGGGGCTCCATGATCATCAACGTCACCGGCATGACACCATGATCTCCATCATCGTGTCTTCTTGAAGTTGTCTCGTCATCTATTACTTCTACTACTACAACTAACGGTTAGCAATAAAGTAAAGTAATTACATGATGTTTATGTTGACACGCAGGTCATAAATAAATTAAGACAACTCCTATGGCTCCTGCCGGTTGTCATACTCATCGACATGCAAGTCGTGATTCCTATTACAAGAACATGATCAATCTCATACATCACATATATCATTCATCACATCCTTTGGCTATATCACATCACATAGCATACCCTGCAAAAACAAGTTAGACGTCCTCTAATTGTTGTTTGCATGTTTTACGTGGCTGCTATGAGTTTCTAGCAAGAACGTTTCTTACCTACGCAAAAACCACAACGTGATATGCCAATTGCTATTTACCCTTCATAAGGACCCTTTTCATCGAATCCGATCCGACTAAAGTGGGAGAGACAGACACCCGCCAGCCACCTAATGCAACTAGTACATGTCAGTCGGTGGAACCGGTCTCACGTAAGCGTACGTGTAAGGTTGGTCCGGGCCGCTTCATCCCACGATGCCGCCCAATCAAGATAAGACTAGTAACGTCAAGTAAATTGACAAAATCAACGCCCACAACTACTTTGTGTTCTACTCTTCCATAGAAGCTACGCATAGACCTAGCTCATGATGCCACTGTTGGGGAACGTAGCATAAATTCAAAATTTTCCTACGTGTCACCAAGATCTATCTATGGAGTCATCTAGCAACGAGGGAGGAGTGGATCTACATACCCTTGTAGATCACGTGCGGAAGCGTTCAAGAGAACGGGGTTGATGGAGTCGTACTCGTCGTGATCCAAATCACCGATGATCCTAGCGCCGAACGGACGGCACCTCCGCGTTCAACACACGTACGGAGCAGCGACGTCTCCTCCTTCTTGATCCAGCAAGGGAGAAGGAGAGGTTAATGGAGATCCAGCAGCACAACGGCGTGGTGGTGGAAGTAGCGGGATTCCAACAGGGCTTCGCCAAGCGCTGCGGGGGGAGGGAGATGTGTCACGGGAGGGAGAGGGAGGCGCCAGGCCTTAGGTATGGTTGCCCTCCCTTCCCCCCACTATATATAGGGCCAAGGGAGAGGGGGACGGTGCAGCCTTGCCCCTTCCTCCAAGGAAGGGTGCGGCCAAGGGGGGGAGCAGTCCATCCTCCCCAAGGCACCTCGGAGGTGCCTTCCCCCTTTAGGACTCTTCCTTTCCCCTCTTCTCTTGGCGCATGGGCTTCTTGGGGCTGGTGCCCTTGGCCCATATAGGCCAAGGCGCACCCCCTACAGCCCATGTGGCCCCCCGAGGCAGGTGGCCCCACCCAGTGGACCCCCGGAACCCTTCCGGTGGTCCCGGTACAATACCGGTGACCCCGAAACTTGTCCTGATGGCCGAAATAGCACTTTCTATATATAATTCTTTACATCCGGACCATTCCGGAACTCCTCGTGACGTCCGGGATCTCATCCGGGACTCCGAACAACTTTCGGGTTACCGCATACTAATATCTCTATAACCCTAGCGTCACCAAACCTTAAGTGTGTAGACCCTACGGGTTCGGGAGACATGCAGACATGACCGAGATAACTCTCCGGTCAATAACCAACAGCGGGATCTGGATACCCATGTTGGCTCCCACATGTTCCACGATGATCTCATCGGATGAACCACGATGTCAAGGACTTAATCAATCCCGTATACAATTCCCTTTGTCTAGTGGTACGATACTTGCCCGAGATTCGATCGTCGGTATCCCGATACCTTGTTCAATCTCGTTACCGGCAAGTCTCTTTACTCGTTCCGTAACACATCATCCCGTGATCAACTCCTTGATCACATTGTGCACATATTATGATGATGTCCTACCAAGTGGGCCCAGAGATACCTCTCCGTTTACACGGAGTGACAAATCCCAATCTCGATTCGTGCCAACCGAACAGACACTTTCGGAGATACCTGTAGTGTACCTTTATAGCCATCTAGTTACATTGTGACATTTGGCACACCCAAAGCACTCCTACGGTATCCGAGAGTTGCACAATCTCATGGTCTAAGGAAATGATACTTGACATTAGAAAAGCTTTAGCGAACGAACTACACGATCTTTGTGCTAGGCTTAGGATTGGGTCTTGTCCATCACATCATTCTCCTAATGATGTGATCCCGTTATCAACGACATCCAATGTCCATGGTCAGGAAACCGTAACCATCTATTGATCAACGAGCTAGTCAACTAGAGGCTTACTAGGGACATGGTGTTGTCTATGTATCCACACATGTATCTGAGTTTCCTATCAATACAATTCTAGCATGGATAATAAACGATTATCATGAACAAGGAAATATAATAATAACTAATTTATTATTGCCTCTAGGGCATATTTCCAACATCCGGCGACTCCCTCCGGTGGTGGCGAGGGAGAGGAGAAGGGGGGAGGGGCCGGCGCGGCGGCTAGGGTTAGCGCCGCCCGAGTCGCCCCTGCGGGAGCGACGCGGGGGCCAAGGGGGAACCAGCCTCGGTCCCCTGCTCGTGCACCGAGGTGAAAACCCAAATCCCCCTGGATTGGGCGGCAACGACGCTCGCGGCATCGCCACCTTCATGGAGGTGCCGCCTTCGGTTGAGCATGGGGAGGTGGCATATTTGATCTGGTTGGTGGGCGTCGGTGGTGACATGGTTGGCGTTGGCGGGGTCTTGGTGGTTCTTCTCCAAGTCAGTGGCTTCCCAACATTTTCTGCTCTGTCACCAGCAGCCTCACCATGCATTTTGCTTCTCCTTGAGTGTTGGTTCCCCCTGCTTCATGTTTGCCTTTGTGGAGCTCGGCGACGCGAGTTAGTGGTGCCCTGGTCAGGCTCTCCGGGCGGCAACGACGTCGGTTGTACATCTTTGCTCTAGGGAGAGCGTTTGCATCGTCCGACGGATCGGCGCCTCGTGCCAGGCGAGGGGCTAGGGAACCCCTTCGGAGTTGCAGGATGTTGTCAACGGTGCGGTCGGAGTCAATGGAGCTGTCAGCGTTCCCTTGCATGCTAGTTGGATCTCCGCTAGGCTTGCCGGTGTACGGGATGGATTGAACTCGGTGGAGGGCTTCTCTGTCTCCAAGCTGGTCTTGTTCTTTAGTTTCTTCATCTTCGCTTGTAGATGGTAGGAAGCCTATTAGCTGCTTGCACAGCACTATGTATCCTTTTAGCTGTTTCTTTGTTCTTCTTTGGAAGTTGGCGGTTGCTGTAATCCTGGCTGGTTGATGGCTTTGTTAATTCAAAGCCGGGCTCGACTTGAGCCTTGGTTCTAAAAAAAATCGACGACGAGAAACAGGATGGCGCGCAAGGCGAAGCGTCCAGCCGCCGTCGACAGGCAGTGCGCCGGCGGGTCGGCAACCCCAGCAACAGCAGCAGCGCCGCCTGCAGGTGGAAGCAGAGGGACGCGCCGGCTGACGAAGCGCGAGCTGAGGGGCATAATCGCGCTGAAGCCGGAGCCGTTCCCGGAGGACGACTACCTGGACGGCCTGGCGGGGTCCTTCCCGCCAGAGTGGATCGAGCAGAAGAAGCGGGAGCACGCGGAGGACGCGGCCTCCTTGGGGAAGATGGACGAGGAGTACGAGGCGTTCCGGCAGAAGGTGATCAATGGGGTCAAGGAGAAGGGCTCCTTCGAGGTCGACGTGAACTTCCTCGCCGGCGAGGGGAGGACCAAGGGATACGTCAGTAAACGATTTGCCAGCATGGACCCGAGTGAAATCGCTCGCCGTTTCTCTACCCGTGAGGAAGAGCAAGGTGATGGTTACAATGCCTACGTTCGTGACGAGGAGGATGCTCTAGTCAGCGATGGAGACGATGCTGATTCTCAACAAGGAGATGATGATGATGGGGCCGATTGATGAGGACGCTCTATTGGTTCATCTCTATCCTGTCCATCTAAGTATACGAAGCAGACAGATGTGTTGAGCAATCACTCATGTGGCTATCTCTCGTGTCTTGTTTTTTTACATATCTATCTCTCTGTTTATTTTTTTGAGAATTGCCTACACTTTATTGATCAATGTGGATGTTCATTGGAATACAAGAGGGGTCATGCGAAGAGATCTTAGAAAATTTGGATTCGTTTTTTTTTTTGCTAAAACAACAATATTTTTTAGAACTATTCTGTTGGCGAGCGAGCTAAAGCCAAATGGGTTGCAGCCCGCTTAGAATCCGTGCAAGCGCTAGCGCCGTTCTGGGCATCTGAAGCCCTCAATACGCTCCCAACATTCTCATATAGGACCTCCCGTGGATGATTCTTTGATGAGAAGAACCAGTGAATGCTTGAATATGCATACTGCTTAGGGTCTGTTTGGTCGATTTGTCTGGTCCTGGATTTTCGGAGGCCCCAGGGCGAACTCAATGAATGGGCCCAACGGTGACAATGGAGGAATTTTTTCGCAAAGTTATAATAAACAACGACAATTTTCCTTGGTAAATAATATTTCCTCCATGCCCAAAATTTGGGACGGTGTCTTTTCTTGTTCCGCAAAAGGCACAATTCTATTGGGGTGGAGGCACATATTTGATTCTGTGAGAGGCACAATTGTGCCTCTTGAAAATGGAAAAATATCGTGTGTTTTTTTGAGAGAGGCACATATTTGCTTCTCGTGGAGGTACATATTTACTTTCGCGAGAGGCACAGTTGTGTCTCTTCGGAAAAGAAACAAAAAGTGAAAAAACCGTGCTTGCGGTTCAGTGTTTTGTTAAGAATTTAAAACACATGGCCTAAGAGATAAAATGTTTTGAATAAATGAATCTACGAAAAAAGGAAAAACTCCCCAGTCGCGACAGTAACAATGACCTTTACAAAAAAATACTTCTTAATTAGTGATTTTGTTATCTTCCCTCCTAGCTTGTTTGTTTCCTCCGTCTTCGGCTTGTCGCACATGGTAGCTACATAAGTGCCCAAACCATGTAGTGCACTAGAAAGAGTTTCTGTCAATGGTTGCTATTCCTAGATTTTTTTTTCCTCTATTTCATTTCAATAAAGCTTTTGCATCTTTTCTTTGGTTTTTTTTTATTTTACCATCTTGATGACGGATCTTCCCAAACACACGCTATACAATGCTCCATACTTAGCAGCAGTGGCGCGAGTAGATAAGTGAGATGTAGTGCCAGCAAAGACCCTTCTTAGGCTGCCTCTCTCCTGCGCAAATCACCCCCCCCCCCCCCTTGCTTGAATCTCCCTCGCGATATAACGCGAGAGGCACATATTTACTTCTACTTCTCGTGAAGACAGAAATTTGCTTCCACGAGAGGCACCGTGCCTCCCGAAAAGGAAAAGGAAATCTTGTTTTTCCTCTACGGCAAAAGGCACAGTTTTATTCACGTGGAGGCACATATTTGATTCTACGAATTGTGCCTCTTGAAAAAGGAAAAATATCACGTTTTATCTTTTTTTTCTTTCGCGAGAGGCACATATTCGTTTCTCGTGGAGGCACAGATTTACTTTCGTGAGAGGCATAGATGTCCGTCTTCAGAAAAGATAAAAAAAGTGAAAAGAACCGTTCTTCCATTTCGCTTCTTTGTTCATGATTAAATGTATGGTTTAAGAGATAAAATGTTTTGAATAAACGAATCTAGAAAAAAAAAACCCTAATTGCCAAGGTGACAGTGACCTTTATAAATAATACTACTCCTTAATTAGTCATTTCATTATCTTCCTCGCTTGTTTGTTTCCTCCGCCTTGGGCTTGTCGCACATGGTAGCTAAATAAGTGCTAGTGCACTAGCGAGAGTTTCTGTTAATGGTTCTTATGCCCAGTTTTTTTTTCTCCATTTCATTTACATAAAAAAATCCATGTTTTCTTTGGTTTTTATTTTTTATTGCTTCTCCTTTTCTATTTTCTTGTTCATTCTTTTTTCTTAGTTTTTTATTCCTTCTATTACTTTATGTCATTTTTTAAAATAGATTATTTTTTGTATTTAAGTATATTTTTAATATATTGTTGTTTTTAAATTCATGGAAATTTCACGAACTACTTTTCGAAACACTACTCCCCCCATTACATAATATAGTGCGCCCACGCTTCCTGAGATCTAAATTTGACTTTAAATTTAGCCAACAAGACCAATTGTGGCAGGAGCAAAAATTATACCACTGAATTCGCATCGAAAATACGAATTCAGTGGTATAATTTTTGCTCCAGCCGCTGTCGATCTCGTTGGTTAAATTTATGTCAAAGTTAAATCTCAGGAAACGTGGGCACACTACATTATGGAATGGAGGGAGTAACATTTTAAAAAAATCTTGTAGTTACATATTTTCTAAATCTGATAAATATCTAGTCACGTGTGTTTCTACAGAAAACTGCCAAGAAAAATGGAAGATTGGAATGCTGAAATTGGGCAGGCCAATTGCGAGCGCGGTGTGTTTTGCCGACATTTGCTAAAATCCTGTTTGTGCCAAATAGTTCCTAAACCGTACATATAGTGCAAGCCGTACTTCTTAAGTGCCCGACCATCCATTGAGCATTATGTGTTTAATTTTATGCAAGCACCTCCCACTTTTTGAAAGATTCCGGCTTGGTTTTTTTTCTTTGCTTTGAATTATTTTTTACCATGTTTTTAATATCTGTGACATTTTTAAATCATGATGTTTTTCAGGTTCGTGCATTTTAAAATTCTTATTTTTAAATTCTTATTTTCTTTCAAAATTTTGGTATATTTTTAAAAATTTACAAATATTTATTAAATGTCAGAATATATTTTAATTTCATGGAACATTTTTAGGTTCACAAATAGTTTTTTTTCATATATGTAAAATTTTCAAATTCATGAATAAATTCAAATTTATAAAGATTTTCTAAAATTCGTGATTTTCAAAAATAATTCTAACTTTCTTCAAATTCATGAATTTCACTAAAAAAGGTACATTTCTTTTTATCCACAAACTTTTTGTAAACAAAATGGAATGTAGAAGAGAAAATTTGGTATTTTTTTTTTGCTAAAACATAGTAGTTGTTTTTAGAGCTATGCTGTTGGCGGGCGAGCGAGAGCTAATGGGTTGCTGTCTGCTTAGAATCCACGCAAGCACTAGCACCGTTCTGGGCGCCTGAAGCCCTGAATAGGCGCTCCCAACATTCTCATATAGGACCTCTCGTGGCGAAAAGTCCATTTTGCACCCGAGCTCATATGCACCCGCATGAACAGTAAAATTGAAAAAAATTCAAAAAAAATTCAAAAATTTCCTTTTTTTTTTGAGAGAAACATTGACAAAAGTTCTAAGTGCCTGCAAAAATTCATCATGAAATCACATTCCTGTAAGGCGTGGCAAAAAAAAACAAATTCAGTGCTTCAAAATGCGTTTGAAAGTAGCTTTTTCAGAGTACTATTTTTGTTTTTTTTGCCACGCCTTCTAGGAATGTGATTTCATGACGAATTTTTGCAGGCACTTAGAACTTTTGTCAATGTTTCTCTCAAAAAAAATTTGAATTTTTTTTAAAAAAATTCGATTTTTTTCGATTTTACTGTTCATGCGGGAGCATATGAGCTCGGGTGCAGATTAGCCGCGTCCCTCTCGTGGATGATTCTCTCATGAGAAGAACCAGTGAACGCTGGAATATGCATACTTCTTAGGATTTGTTTGGTCGATTCATCCGGTCCTGGAGTCTTTTTTTTTCTTTTTTTTTGCGGGAGTCCGGTCCTGGAGTTTCGGAGGCCCCAGGGTGAACTCAATGAATCGGCCCAACGCTAACAATGGGGTTTTTTTTGTTGCTAAGTTTTAATAAACAATGACAATTTTCCTTTGTAAATAATACTTCCTCCGTGCCAAAATGTTGGGACGGTGTCTTACTTTAGGACTAAATCATATTCCCTCCGTCTGAAAATACTTATCATCAAAATGGATAAAAAAAGATGTATCTAGAACTAAAATATACCTAGATACATCCTCTTTTCTTCATTTTAATAACAAGTATTTCCGGACGAAGGAAGTAAAAGTTACAGAGCATAGCAAAAAGAAATGGCAAGCTAACTAACCCCAAGTATCTAATATTCATGAGATCCAGTGAACTTATCTGTTCAGTTCCTCTTTCTTCCGATAAATGTTATTTGGGCAACATGTTCACAAGATTTACTAATTTTTTTTAGAAAAGGAGAAAGACCCCCGGTCTCTGCATCTGGGCGATGCATACAATCATTTTATTAATTATTAACACAAGACCTTACAAAGTCATATAACAATAAGACTAAAGCCACCGTCTAAGCAACATCTGTCGCTACTCCTATTCCAGTTGATGAAGGGGTGCAGATAATCTGGTCCACAGACCTCGCAGCCAAACCTAACATCTAAGACCTAAGGTCCCAATCAGCACGCCTTCCGGGTATGGGCACCCACCAGTCCGGCGTGCTCCTCAGCCAGAACGCCTGCCGGGTATGATGCCGCCGCAGCCATGTGACACCAATCCATCTTCAGAGTTGTACTGCTGCATGAACCTTGCCCGGTCTAGCTGCCGCCGACGCCACCACCACGCCAGACAACGTCGACCTCCTGCGCGAGTCCATCATCGCACATCAAACGCCTAATCTCCGGAGCGCCATGCCATCGAGATCCGACACCATACATGTGTGTGATGAAGCACCGCTCCTCCTCTTGTCACCTCCAGCCATCACTTGCTCCAAAACGATGCCCCCATGAGGGAAAGCGCTACTAAGAACGCCATCGTCGTCCGATCCGGGAGACCCAGATCTAGGGTTTCCCCCGGAGCACCACAAGCCTGATGACGCCAACTACAACAACGATGCCTCGACAAGAAAACGACATCAAAGATGCCTAAATGTTTGCTGAGGCAGTGTGTTGTGCTGTGCTCCGCGGGCTATAGTGGGATATGCTTGTCACACTAGTTTCTTTGGTTGGCAATGGAACCGGGGCCGTGTGCCCTTTTGCTCTAAAAGAAAGTTATCGATAAGACAACAGGAGTCTGAGACCAAGTTGGCAAGACTAGACGACCAAACTATACTCCAAGGTTAGTACTGTTGTAAGAATAATAACATAAATTTATCAAAGTGCAAGATTGAGGACCAAGAGAAATTCGTCTAAAGATTAACCCCTAATGTTTCTTCGGAACGCTCTAGGATTTTTTTGGAATGAAGACTCAAGAAGGGCCCAGCTTTGAATTAACAAAGCCATCAACCGGCCAGGATTACAAACTCGGAATCAGCACAAGAAAGAAAAGAAAACGACAAGATACAAAGGCGGTGGAAAGTAGCTCACAAGCCTCCTACACACCAAGCTAAAAAGATCAACATGGAGAAGCACCGCTCGGCGATGAAGAGGTCCTCAACGCGATCAGAACGCCATGGAAGTAGAATGCCCGCACTGGATCAACATGTCCAATGACAAAGCAGGGCACACTATCGCCTAATCGCCAGTAGCCCTGACCCAACACATTCGCCCAGCTCCAATGTCAAAGAAGGCCCCTGCCTCCTCGCCTGGCTCGAAAGGCGCCACACCGTTGACAAGAGAGCAATTCACCCTAGAACCTGAGAGATAGTCGCCGGCAGGCTGCATCTGGAAAGAAACTAAGCTCGCCCAACAAGTCTCGAACAGATCACCAGGAGCAGAGCACCGCCAAATCCCATGGATTGGTCACGAAAAAGGAAGAGTTGCCGGAACGGATGTAGACGAGCAACAACTAGATCTCACAGGAAGGCATTGAGAACCGAAGTGCAGGTACCAGAAAGCTCTAAAGGTGCGCTGAGAAGGGCCGCCGTAGGAGGGTGAACCCGATCCCCTCTTGCCCAGGAGGATCCAGGGGCCAGGCAGGGCACCCCGCAGCAGACCGGAGAGCTCCCGAAATAGTCACTCAGGATGTCGCCGTCGTCGTGGGAGATCAGCTACCGCCGCCGCTGCACACGAAACATATCTCCGAGAAACCCCACGCCCACCTAGCTCCCAAAAACGGCGCCTTCAAGAAGGGCGCGCGCCAAAGGCGCTACCGCTGCCCAACAGCGTTGAGGATTTCTCCCGGGAGGCAAGGAGGGGGAGGGGGAGAGGGCAGAGGGACATACCCTGGCGGCGCCTCCAAGGAGGGGAGCGGCGCCCTCGGGCGTCGCTGCTGTCGAGACCAGCAAGGCCGGCCTGGGATTTCTCTCGGTCTTCACGTCCCCGCCAACCACTCCCCAACGACACGAGAACCGGCGCCCCATGACGAAGCAAACCGGATCCGGCCATGGCATGGCTCATCCAGAGACAGAGGATGCAGGGGCGGCCAGATCTGGCGCCGCAAACAACCAAGGTTGCCGGCACGCCCTGGCTCACGTCCCCCAATTCGCCGGCCGTCCACACGGCCGAGGTCGCTGGTCCACGCACGTGCCACCGCCTGCCAAAGGCCGGTGACGTTACTCCGACCAGGGCCGCCACCCCGAAGCATGCACCCCCTTGCAGCAGATACAGAGCAGCGAAGGCCCCGCCGCCACCTTCTTTGGCGGCGCCCCGGGCTTGCCAGGCGGCAGACTCATGTGGCGGCGAGGGGGAAGGGGAGGGAGGGGTGGCGGCGGGGCTAGGGTTTGGAACACCTGAGTCACCCTGGAGGGGGCAACGCGAGGGGTGGGGCGTGCAAAGGGTGTCTTGGGAGATCGAACGCCCTAGGTTACGCGCTAGTATATCTGGCAGCCGCTGCCACAGAACCGCAGTCGCATACTCCCTCCGGTTCTTTTTACTCTGCATATTAGGTTTGTCCGAAGTCAATCTCATCCAACTTTGACCAAGTTTATATAAAAAATTATAGACATTCACATAACAACACCAATATCATTAGATTCATCTAGGAATATATTTTCATATTATATTTATTAGATATTATAGATGCTAATAATTTTTAATATAAATTTGGTCAAACTTAGCAAAGTTTGACTTTCGGCAAATCCAATGTGCAGAGTAAAAAGGACCGGGGGAGTACTTGCTTGCCCCATGCCGTCGTGCCCTTTCTAGCCTTTTTAGGTTCTTTTTTAGGTATATCTAGCCTTTTTTTTAGCTACACGTGTGTTTAGGCTTCTGTTGGATGATGGCCCTCCTTGCGTACTAGCCTTTTCTTTTTTATTTGCACCAATTCAGGGCCTATATTTTCTATACGCTGCAACACTAGGTCGGGCCCCTAGTTTGACTGGCCCCGGGCCGTTGCCCCTACTGCCCTGGCCTAGGGCCGGCCCGGATTCGTCTCTTCCTTTAGAGAGCCAGGGTGAGAGATGATTTAAACGGTGTGCCATACACGCCCAAGAGGAAACAAACACCTTGATACGCATAGACGATAGAAAGTACGCACTGGTTCGGAAGCAATAGAAATATATAGAAAGCATGCATACAAATTAAACAGATCAGACCGACATCTACACACACTATGCTGGGCATACTCCATCGTCGATCATCTCAATGGCCATCGCCGTGGGCGGTGGGCGGGTTATGCCGGTGTGCGTGGCCAGCGCCCAGAGCATGGTCATGACCTCACTTCCCCGTGCCAGCGCCTCCTCGTGCCCTTTCACGTGCTGGTCCCCGCTAGACGGCGCGACATACACGATGAGCTCCACCCACACATCGGCTAGTAGCTCCCAGACAGGCTGATCACTCCCCTTGCTGCTGGCTTCTATCAGCGCCTTACCCAGAACTATGCCCTTCTGAACCACCGTCATGGACTCATCCCGGCGGTCCGGCCTCACCATATCATGGGTTAGCATCATGATTTTCTTGTACCGGGCATGCTTGGACGGGAAGTGATAGCCCCAAAATCCGAGCTCCTTACTCAGATCCTTCTTCATGTTACTGAACACACGCTTCGTGCCCTCCTGGTGGCCGGGCAACAACTCAGGGCAGGAGCCCACGAGGTAAGCACAGTAGTTCGACAGCCTCGTCGCCACGACGTCCTCCCTACCCTTTCGCTTCCTCGGATGTTTCATCTCCAAGAGGCTTGTAGCTATGTGCCAGGTGAGGATGGTCTCAGCAACACAGTCAATATTGCAGAACCATGACAAGTGCATATATTGTAGGCGACCCGGCATTTCTAGTGCACGGCGTCCCTTGCTAAGAGGGATCGGATTGGGGACGACATTGTTGTCGTTCCCTTCATGGCCATATGCCGCGAGGCGGAAGCGTTTCACTATGGAAGGCTTTGCTTCCCTTGGCAGAGACGCGCTCGGCAGCGTCGCTGGGTGCCAGAACGAGCTCAACATCGAGAACTGCTTGAAGGTGATGTTGCTAGGAGGACGGAGCCTTCTCCTGGCCCATGAGATGAAGCGGATGGCCCCTGGGAAGACATCTACATCGCCAGGAGGGGCTACGTCTCCGTGGCTGGCCTGCCGCCAGCGTCAAATTCTTCGCTGCCACCACCGGGCAACGTGAGCCTCTCCCTCGTGTTGGTGATCTCCAACCCCAGCGGCCGAGCCGATGTCTCCTACAACAAAAGCCGCCTTGTTGTCGCCGACAACAACGACGAGGTGATATATTCTTCGCCTCATGACATAGTGGTACAGGTGGGCCGCAAGGAGGTTCTTGAACTGTCCGTGACTGTTGCCCTCGATGAGCACTCTCCGATGTCGTTGATGGCCACACTCGTCCAGATGATGAACGGCACGAAGACCGCGAAGGTGAGCTTGAGTGGTATGCTCAAGACCCAGTTCACTGGGCTCAACTTCATACCCCCACGTCCCCACCTCGCCGACTACAATTGCTCTCAGGTCACCATCGGCAGATTGCCGCAGCGCAAGGTGCGAGCTGCGGGTGCCGCCGATGTGTATTGCCAAGATCTTAGCGCTACCAAATGGCAGTGATTAGTATATGTACGTATCTCAGAAGTACACCTATACTGACTGTTAGAATTATGTTGAATATTATTGTACAATGTAGGTTGCAATTGGACTTAGATTTGGACGTGTGTAGACAGGGTAGGAGTTGTGTCCTAATAGGACACTTGTATTCTAGGCCTCTCATATATAGCGGGGACAGACACACGATGTAACCTATGCCAACATAATAGCACAGGCGTGCAAGGGGGAGCCGGCGGCGTGTGCCGGCGCCCGGGTGGCCGGTGTGCGGTATTGTGACGGTGTCATGGGAAGGAGCGTCCGTAGTCAGCCCCGGGGATGTAGCCATGATGGTGAACCTCGTTAATAAATCTCGG
The DNA here is from genome assembly GCF_018294505.1 of Triticum aestivum. NCBI lineage: Eukaryota > Viridiplantae > Streptophyta > Magnoliopsida > Poales > Poaceae > Triticum > Triticum aestivum. Next base: position 25,967,173 of record NC_057812.1, read on the forward strand.
TGTCGTGCTGGTGTGATTGCTTGGTCCTCGGTAGATCGACGGTGCGCCTCGAATTTATTCTAACAAGTGGTATCAGAGCAAGGTTCGAAGAGGCCGTTGAATTGATCTAGAGGTGATGTCGCTGAAAGATTAGATCGGTTTGTTCCGCTGTTATGTCCTGCGATAGGTGAGCATGGAAATTCCGCAGAGATCGAAGGTCAGAAGCTAGCTTGGAGGAATGATGGGATTGAGAATCAGTCAGGGAGATTGGAAGCGATCGGAAAAGCATGCAAGCGATAGCAGCAGCTGTTCGGGAACTCGGCGAGATCAATCGAGGGTAGATCGGATTCGATCGAAAGCGACGGCGGGACGTGCGGTCAGAGTCATCGGCGTACTTGACACGGACATCGTGGGCGGCGGCTGCGTGTGCGGGCAAACACCAAAGGCAGGCTGGGGAATTGCGTTCGCTGCAGGAGGCAGCGGCCCGGCTCAGTGGCCCACATGAGGTTCAACGCGGGCGTGTCTCTGCAAAGACGTGCACAGAGATTTGTTTGAAAAAAAGGAACATGATTCGTTTCCAAGAGCTGCTACAACGTCTTACAACATGGGAGTCCCAGCTATCATTAAGTTGATCCAAAGCGTGGAAAAGTAAAGTACAAGAAAAATAGTCAAAGAAAGTCACGTGGTGCTACATGCATGAAGCTGCTTGAGCTTGTTGCTAGAAGTATACGAGAGACTGCAAGGGGACTACTACTTCTGGTGTTCTTTGCATTGTTCACTGAGAAGATGACATGATGTTAGCAGGTGTTGTTGTTTGGCATAGCAGAAAGGGGAATCGAGGCCGGGGTTGTGCGTATAAGGCTTGGAGGATCGAGTCTAAAGCGCGTCGTGGAAGGATCATGCAAACACAGGGCGTCAAGCAATGCACGATGTGCGGGCGGAGACGATGCAGGGTGGAGCATGGTTGCAGTCGGATATTTCGGCTTGGTTGGACTGGACTGTCTGACGGATCGATGGGGATCACGGTCAAAACAGAAGATGGTGGTGATTTCAGCGACGACGACATATGAGCGTGATGCTGATGGTGGCCGACTTCTGCGGCGTGGAAACACGTGCTGTAGGCCTGAGGGTTTGTGCGGCTTCGACGAGACTATGACGCAGGGTTGATTCAAGGTGGTGTACACACGGAGCTTGAAGTCAACGGGGCGTGAGGGTAGACTGATCATCTACCATGGAGTCATGTTGAAGGTGGAGCTGGAGTCTAGCGAAAGACTTCACTCTGTGCTGATGGAGGGGCTACGGCGTAAATGCATGGAGAGTCGAAGCCTATTTCAGCGGGATAGCGAGAGACACGCGGATCGGACTGGGACCCAATGGTCTAATGAAGGCGTGATACTCGGCATCGGTCGGTGATGATCGGTGGTTCTCTGCAGTGGGGGTTGAGTGGTGTGGGTCCGCGACCTTGGGAGACTCGACCAGGACAGCAGAGGCTCGACGCGGTGATAGCGGGAGGCGTGCGGTAAGCACGGGACACAGCAACATGCCAAGGCACTAGTGGTCAGACATGTGGTCAGACAAATTGTGCAAGGGGTGCTGAAGCAGTGTTGATGAGTACCGGATTCAAGTTGGTGACTGGGTCTATCAGTGCCGGAAGATGGACAGGAGTTGACCATGGAGAATCTGAGAAAGTGCCGGAGAGTCTGAAATTGTCAAAAGCTAAGAGAGTACACGGTCGTATATTCTGTGGTGTTCGGTGCACATGGCAAAGTGCGGATGACAAGACAGAAGGAGGCAGAGTGCTATAGCTGCCGACATGTCAAAGACTAACCGGGAAAAAAAGGATGAGACAACTGCGAATTTGATTCAGGATGACACAGGGCAACGGTGAATTTGCTTCAAGTTTCAGAAAGGCGGTCAAGGAAGAGCGGTGATGTTGAGTTCACGTAACTCTTATATGTGGCGTCCAATACGTGAGTTGTTCATTTTCACGCAGACAGTGGTCGGTGTGTGATGGCGTTGAACGGAAACTTCGGAAGTTGAGAGCACAAAGTAGAGTAATGAGAAACTTAATTTTAGCTCGAGTATTGACTGTGAAGAAGACGAGAAGAGACTACAGTTGCTGGTGGAGTCACATGGAGTCTGGGAGTAGCAGCGGAGCTCATGGCGTATCTCAAGTCCAATGTACATGGAGGTTCGACGCATGGATGAATCCAAGATGGTGAAGAATATTCGCCAAGGTGGAGTTTGTTAGAATTGTGTCGAATATTATTATACAAGGTAGGTTACAATTGGACTTAGATTTGGACGTGTATAGACAGAGTAGGAGTTGTGTCCTAATAGGACACTTGTATCCTAGGCCTCTCATATATAGCGGGGGCAGACACACGATGTAACCCATGCCAACATAATAGCATGGGCGTACAAGGGGGAGCCGGCAGCGTATGCCGGCGCCCGAATGGCCGGTGTGCGGTATTGTGACGGTGTCATGGGGAGGAGCACCCGTAGTCATGCCCCGAGGATGTAGCCATGATGATGAACCTCGCTAACAAATCTCGGTGTCGTACTGGTGTGATTGTTTGGTCCTCGATAGATCGAGGGTGCACCTCGGATTTATTCTAACACTGACTACTGAGTGTAGCAGTAGTATGTGTCATGTGTGGAACGCTATGCTACCTTACTCTGAATATTTAGCAAAACTAGCATGCTTTTATTCGCTTTGTAAATACATTAGTTTAATTTTTGTAGGTATATTTTACTAGTACTATGCAGCAACTTTCCTTGTTTCCTTCATGGGGAAGATATTTGTAGTTTCATCTAGTAGTAGATATGAGTAAAGGGCAATTTATCGTCCCTCAACTTATCATGAAGTGTCAGTTTATGTTCGTACCTTTCTTTTTGAGTTGTCTCTCAACTATTAATACTGGATCGATTTAGTCACTGACAGTCGTTTTCCTCGGTCAAACCCAGATTTGACTTGACGCGGTTTGATTTTCATGGCATCTGTCATTCTAAGGGGGCTTATAACAGCATCTCTCTCTCTCTCTCTCTCTCTCTCTCTCTCTCTCTCTCTCTCCCCCTCTCCCTCTCCCTCTCTCTCACTCTTGTTCACTTCTGGATGATCTCTTTTCCCCTCTCTTGGTCAAGTCACTCAGGTTGTAATTAGGTTTTTATTGTTCCTCTTAACGAACCATATGCAATGTCTTTATGTGTAGAAGTGTAGCCTCAGAGTTTACGTATGTGTCTTGAGGGATCAATGGTATGTTTATTTTACATTTTGTATTGTGATTTGGTCCTTTGTCTCGGTTTGATCTTAGTACCCGATATCGACACAAGGAGGAGGCCATTGACAAGTTTTATGAAACATTCTCAATTTTTTAACCATAACATATAGTTGTTATATCCAGTGGCGGAGCTACCCAAAAATTGTTGGGCAGGCCAAGGTGGGCCATGCTGAAGCAAATACATTTTCTCTCTCTCTCTCTCTAAAAATGCCCAAATTGACCTATATTTCAATGTTTTGGCCATGAGCTAGGCGGGCCATGGCCCATCTGACCTTGTTGTAGCTCCGCCAGTGGTTATATCATTACACCCTGAGAGGTTTTATGTTTTTCAAATTTCATTTTCATTTTTGGAAATAAAAACCAAATAAGCTACATGTTATTAAAATTAAAGAAATAAATTAATTAATTTAAAAAGGAAAGAAAAGAAATAGAAAAGAAAACAAATAAGAAGGAAAAAAGGCGGATAGTGCTTGCCGAGTGTCGTTTTTTGTTGAACGTTTTATACGGGACAATCGACAATTGTACTGTTTGTCGACTACTTAATAAAATACAGTCGGCGAAGATCTTGACTCTCGGCAAGGTGCTCAATTTCGATAGTGTTAGATGAAAAAAAAAAGGTTCTACTCATGAGTTGATCATGGGATCTACTACGGGTAATATCATGAAGATCGCCTGGAAACCATGAAAAGCGATCAATCATAAATTATTTGCTTTTGAGAATAGAGCGTCGCTCAGTTGGTTAGCTTTACGGAAGAGCAAGCTGCCCACCCTGGTTCGAGTCTTGGCTCTGCCACGGGTGCTTAGAGATTTTCCTCTATAAAAGTTTCGCCGTCAAGGGCTCGTCTTGGCTAGTCTCGTTTTTTGCATAAATTATTTCTTTTTGAGAAGAATATATATATGTATATGTGTATGTGTGTGTGTGTATATATATAGAGAGAAAGAAAGATAGATAGATAGATAGATAGATAGATAGACAGTGCTATTGCTAGATCCTATGCGATTAATCTCGTTTGTCACTACATTTCATTTTCGTAGTCCACAACTTACGTCAATGTAAGCCCTGCTGAACTGGAAGCGCACCACCGTGACGTCATTAGACATGTTCTCACACGAGGGGGAAATCTCAGTGGTACTCGTCCCTCCCATACTCAACAGGCTTATTATATTGCCGGACTTGAAACCGAAGCCAGATAGCATCGACCATTGGGTATCTATTTCTCTAAAGAGGTAATATCACTAGCAGTCACAAAACTTGCGTCGGATGTGCATTTTAGTGCTAGAACTTGCAAAATACATCGTTGTGGTCGCATAACTTGCGTTTACGTGCACATACGGTCACAAATCCCGTCTGCCTTCATACGACGTGCTGGCGTGGCATACCTGGCCCGCTGGCAGCCTCTGATTCCGTCCGGCGCGGCGCGCGCGCATCTTCTTTGCAGAAAACCCCTTAGCCCGTTCAGTCAATTGATTATTTTGACCAAATTTCTGCTATTTTATAAATCATTTTTGACAAAAATCTCAGCAACTATTTTCTTGGCCTTCCCTTGCCTTCCCTTGCCTGCTTTTTTCTTGGCCTTGCAACTTTCTCATTAGCAGTCTTTCTCACCCTGCCTCTTGACATGGCTGTTGTAACTCTAACCATAGGAATTGAGTCTCTGGCATTGGCAATGAAGCTAGACTCGGGTAGGGGGGCAAATTCCCTAGGTGCTGGATATGTAAACTTCTCCTGCTCACACAAGTACAATATAAAAAGGTGGGTATGTAAGCACTTAAATGGTAATTACATCTGCATAATTTTGTCACTGAATATATTACCATTTCTTGCATCTTGTAAACCATTGAGTCAGGGGTTTGTGTTGGATCGAGCTGAGGGTAGACTCTGTGTGGCATGATGTTCTGCAACAGGTGAAGCCAATGTATCAATGTTTAAGTATAGTTTGAAGATTAGAGGGGAAAATATATAAGCAAAGGATGGTACAGCAATTATGCTTGGGTCGTCATATTCTTCTTCAATTGTTGTTTCCTCAGTTGTTGTTTGATTAACATGATTGTGGTGGCCCTTCTTATTATGGTCAGCAGCTCCACAAATAGAACAATGCATGGTCACACCATGTTTGCTCAATTTTTTCACCCCAGTCTTGTCTTTCTTCTCTTCTGGATCTTTTTTCCTGTTCTTCTTAGGCCTGCCCATTACTTTTGTGTACAGGGGTGGGTGAACAGCAATGCCATGCATTTTTTCCCATTGCTGTGGGTCCCTCATTGGCATCATATTAAATCCATAACACTTCTTATATTCCTCAATAGTGTAGCATGAATGGACCATGCTCTCTGGCTCAATTCTCTCATGCCTAAAACATGCAATTGCATGATGGCAAGGTATGCCAGATAGTACCCACCTTTTGCATTCACAAGAAAGCATGTTCAGGTCAACAATGTATGTGTTGTTCAAAGAGAAAACCTTGAAAACACCTTGCCCATACTCTTGCACCCTGCAGTTCTTTGCCCACTCCACATACTTGTCCAATTTCTTCTGTATCTTGGGACATAATCTGCCTGTCCATTTCTCTGCCTCTCTCTGCTTACCAACAATCCTGTTTGTTAGCTTCCACATTATCTGGTCCAACATTGACTTAATTGGCATTTCCCTCGCATCCAAAATGTAACTGCAAAATAGTACCAAATATGTAAGCACACAGTTGGCATTTGATTTTTTGTTGACAAGAAAATAACAAGAGAGGAAAAAGTAACAAGAGAGTAACCTATTGAACACTTCTGACATATTGTTTAGTAATATGTCATACTTGCAAAACGGGTCAAAGAATGCTTTGATCCATGTTCTTGGCTCCAATTTCTCAACCCAGGTGTAGGCACCCAAGCTGTGTTCTTTCATTAGATCCATGTTCCTGGTGTATGCAGCTTCATTAGTGGACCTTGCTATAGACCATAGATCATTCTTGAGCTGCTCTCCCTTGTGTACTTTATGGAAATTTTGATAAATGTGCCTAACACAGTTTCTATGTTCTGAATGAGGGAAAACCTTTTTCACTGCATTTATTAATCCCTGCAAAATAGAACACATTAATCTCTGCAAAACAGCACACACTTATGTTGTTGCAATGAAGAAATTGAATGATCTAGTACTAACCTTCTGCTTGTCACTCATAATGGTGTATGGTGAGGTGTTCATTATGTTCAGGTCATCCTTTAAGGATGCTAAGAACCACTCCCAGCTATGGGTTGACTCCACTTCACATAACCCAAATGCTACTGGAAAGATACAATCATTGGGATCGATTCCAACGGCTGTTAGTAATCTTCCCTTGTATCTCGTTTTAATGTGACAACCATCCAGGAAAGTGATTGGTCTACATCCCTTAAGGAATCCCCTCTTGCATGCATCATATGACCAGTACAATGTGGAAAAGTGGTCTTGTACCTTCTTTGTCTTCTCATCAAATACTTCCTTAGTGCACAAGAAGAACTGGCTTCCTGGATTGCTCCTTCTAAGCTCCTGACCATAGTCCCACAAAGTATTATATTGGTCATCATCTACTCCCCTTATTTGATTCACTGCTGCTCTCCTAGCTCTTCCCAACTTACTCCTGTGTGGAACCAAATTATATTCTGTCTCCACCTTATCTGAAAATTTCTTCAGAGGCATTTTTTCATTGTCTCTGAATTCTTCTCTGAACTTGTTAGTAAGAAAAGGAGCAGTCAGAACTCTCAGGTCCCATGCTTTTGTGCAAGTGTGATTGTCAACATACTTCTTGATCTGTATGCTACTTGACCTGTTATCTTTACCTGCCTTCAAGTACCAAGTGCAACCAGGCTTGCATACAGCCTCTAGTGATACCGAAGTATTTCGGAGCTTGTTCACTTTCACCCTATTCCTTACACTGTATGCAGTGAGAGCATGCCTCAATTCCTTCATATCTGCAAACACCAACCCAATCTTAAACACATGTGCATTCAGATCAGTTGTTGGGTTGAAAGTACTGAATTTGTGCTTCAGCTTCTCTTTCTCTTCTTTCGACATATTTAAGTGGCTGTCCTCCAAAGCATCTTCTGGAAGTTCTTCTTCAAAGTCTGGCAGTATTTTCTTCTCTCTGTGATCATCAACATCTTTGTCTACATTTGCGTCAAACAAATCATCATCACCTTCTGCAACTTCATAGTCACTCTCATAGAACTCCTCATCTGTTTCTGACCCTGCATCCTCATCATTTCCCTCTTCTTCACTATTGTTAACATCCTCAATATTCTCCTCCTCCATAGCATTCCTTGAGCTACATCCTTCTCCAAATGACATAGATCTCCTTGTTGTCCTTGACATTTTCTCTCTAGGACTCTGCTCTTTCTCTGGATAACTGACATTTTCTTTTCCATGCCTCTTTGGAGTAATAACCTTAGGTGGATCCTTCACTCCATTTGTCAGAACATTATCTTTGTTTAGTGACTGCAGGGTATCACCATGGTCTACTATCAGCAGCAGGTTCTTGTGCTCTAATGTTGCACAAATCATAAGAACAATGTCAGCATCACAGGTCAAGAGTTTCAGGCCATCACTAACTGTCTTTCTTGGTTCACACCAGTAAACATCAATCTTTGAAGCTTGTCTATCATAGCCCAGCTGCAGAAGAAAGTCATCAATCCAGAGTAAGGACCAAGTGTCAGTCTGACAATTGTCAAACCAATCAACCTCATAGTCCATGCATGTTCTGTTTATGTCACTGCCACAAAAGAAACCACTATGGTGCATCTCAACACTGAACAGACCATCAAAATCTCCTGCAATGTAAAAGAGTTCATAACAAATCAGTACATCATGTTAAAATGTCAGATTCAGTTAACAAGTACATCAGTCCTCCCAACAAGTTCAGAGAAAAAATTCAGTTAACAAGTACATCAGTCCTCCCAACAAGTTCAGAGAAAAAATTCAGCAAATGCCAACTTCAGTTAACTGCAGCAATGTCAAACAGCGGCAGCAAGTTCGTTTCTCGGTCAGTGCACAAATAATGTTGGCTTTTGGCTTTTGATTGCTAGACCAAAACTCCCAGGAGCTAATACACGTATGATGTGCAAAGCTAGCTAGCAGGCAAGCAGCTTAATTGATTCCTGTACGTAGAGCTGGCGAGCTTGCAACTAGCGAAGCTAGCGATCGGCTGTCTCGGCGAAACCTCTCGGCAGAACAAAACTGATCGATGGATTGATAGCCAAAGGCTCTTGACGTGCCTTGCTCTTTTATTGCTTTTCTTCTGATCGGTACAAGTTACAGGGATTATACGTGCGTATATATATAGCAGCTTGGACTAGCACTCAAACCTACTCGGTTTGGACTTCTAATCCAACTACTACAAGTGCCCATCTGTGTCCGACTAGGACTCTAACACCACACGTCGTGGTTACTCCTACAAATAAGCTCATGCATTAGCCGTTTCATTTCTAACTGAATTTAACTGACAACTAAACTAGGCGCAGGATTACACATTGTCAGACTTCAGATAACACTGCACACATTCAGACTTTTGAAAGATTCAACTAGCAGCAGTACACATTGTCAAATATCTAATAAATAATTTCCCCCAATTAAACACTAGAACAATTTACATGGAGGCCTCTCGTTCCTCTGATCATCAATTTCTATGGATAAAGCGACCTCCTCAATAACCCCTAATTAAACCCTAGCACGATTCCGCAAGCAGGGCCCCTACAACCATCCGTACGTAATGCCTAAGTCCAGAACGGGCTACGCACGGCGCCAACGTACATCAATCAGACTTGATCGCCCTACCCCATGAACCCTAACTACGTCGGAGACGGCGAACATAACAACGAACAGATGCAGAGTCAGAAACGACAGAGGACAGTAGGACTAACCATACGGCGGCGCTGGATCGCCTCGCACCCGACGACGCGGGTCATCCATGTCCTACGACGACGGCCGCCGTGCCGCCACCGTGTTGGAAAAATCGACGGAGACAGAGGAGCGACACAGAGGAGGGAGACGAAGCGGTGAGGAGGAGTGGGAATGAATGGGTAGCATTTTTGGGGACCCTTTGGGCAAAAATAGCAGGCCTGCCTGTTCCCCCCGTTGGAGGGGTTTTTCAGCTAATTATGAAACGGGCTAAGGGGTTTTCTGCAAAGAAGATGCGCGCGCGCCGGACGGAATCAGAGGCTGCCAGCGGGCCAGGTATACCACGCCAGCACGTCGTATGAAGGCAGACGGGATTTGTGACCGTATGTGCACGTAAACGCAAGTTATGCGACTACAACGATGTATTTTGCAAGTTTTAGCACTAAAATGCACATCCAACGCAAGTTTTGTGACTGCTAGTGATATTACCTCTAACCATAGCCACTTAACTTAAGTAGTCATTGTTCGAATGGAAGGTCGGCATTGGCACGTACCAGAAACACTTTCACACCATACCAATTGTGATTGGATGAACTAATGCAATAGTAACTGTTTGACGATTTGTTGCTTGCCAGTCCGGCTATCTTCACTACATAAAGAAAAGGAGGTAGTCTTTGATGTTATTACTTGCTTCCAACTACTCAACACCATCTGCTTTCAACTTTATTTTAATAAAAAAATAACTTTTGGCATTAGTAAGCAATAAATTGAGTGTGGTTCGATTATTTAAAAAAAATGCGAAGAGTGGTTCGATGAACTACACTACCAGAAACATGCATTTCCTAATTTATCAGTTGATATATACCTTGCTGTGCCAGTCCTGGTTATGTTTTGGGCTTGGTACAAAATACAGAATATTGTCTTTCCAACTGCGCTTTTTGAGCAATGAACATTTTAGAGCCAAAAGTATTATGTCCCCGTTTTTTTTTTCTTGTTAGCTGTTGTTACATTAATAAAATGGTGGCTGCTTCCTTTCCTTGTTGTTTACCTTGATTTGTGTGATAAACAAGCTTGAAACATGTATGGGAATGTGTCAGATAGCTCACGTACATGCACTAGTAGAAAAATGACCTTACGTTCACCCTAGTAGTCCCGGTTCGATTACGGCCCGGTACTAATGGTACCATTAGTCCCGATTCCAACGGCTAAGCATTAGTCCCGGTTCATTTGTGACCTATAGTCCCGGTTTGTATCAGAAACCGGGACGTTGGCAGGCTGGCGTCAGGCCGGGGCCCAACGAGCCTCTTTAATCCCGGTTTGTGACAAAAACCGGGACTATAGGTTAGACCTTTAGTCTGGGTTGGAGCCACCGACCAGGACTAAAAGGTTAGACCAACCACCAACCGGGACTGAAGGGGTCTAACCTTTTAGTCCCGGTTGGTGGCTCCAACCCGGACTAAAGGGTTCTGCAATTTTCAAACTCTACCCACCCCCCTATCGCCTTTTCAGTTTTGAAAAAAAACAAAAGAAAATGATAAAAACTTCAAAAATTAAAATCCTTCCGAGATGTAGTTATGTTACTACATCTACTAGTTAGGGAAATTAAAAAACATCAATTTCGACATGTTTGCAAAAAAGTGTTATGAAAAAGTAAAACGACTATAACTTTTGCATACGATGTCGAAAAAACCGTATAATAAATCAAAATGTTCAGCACGAAAAGCCGGTTCCGATTTCGACTGCCGTAGGCCATTTTGCAATTTTTTTAGAATGCTCAAATTCTGAAAGGAAAAAAATGTTATGCTCAAATTTCAGTTTTTTTAATTTTGGTCAAACTGTGGTCAAACTACTTATTCAAGAAATATTAGTGTTAATAAATAATTATTGTTTTTTACAATAATACTTTCAAACTCAAATGGTGAAATGTGTGACTTCATGCTCAAGCTAAACTCCTACGGGTTAATAGGATTGACAACTTACTATTGTCAGGGAAACAACAAGTGTAGACTTGGAAACTAGGGGGAATAGAACTCAAAAGTTAAGCGTGCGCAGGCTGGAGTAGTGAGAGGATTGGTCACCAGCCTGGAAATTAGACGATTTGGAATGAGTGCTCCACACTTGAGCAGCGATGAGGGATGATTAGAGATTAAATAGTCAAATAATTTAGAAATTTGAAAATAAAAAATCAAATTCTTTTCAAAATAAATTCAAAAAATTCAAAAAAATCCTTACCATCTGGGACTAAAGGTCCCCCAGCCCCGGCGCGGGCTTGTGCCACCTCATGGGCCTTTGGTTGAAGGAAATATGCCCTAGAGGCAATAATAAAGTTATTATTTATTTCCTCATATCATGATAAATGTTTATTATTCATGCTAGAATTGTATTAACCGGAAACATGATACATGTGTGAATACATAGACAAACATATAGTCACTAGTATGCCTCTACTTGACTAGCTCATTAATCAAAGATGGTTATGTTTCCTAACCATTGACATGTGTTGTCATTTGATTAATGGGATCACATCATTAGGAGAATGAGGTGATTGACATGACCCATCCCGTTAGCTTAGCACTTGATCGTTTAGTATTCTGCTATTGCTTCCTTCATGACTTATACATGTTCCTGTAACTATGAGAATTGTGTAACTCCCGTTTACCGGAGGAACACTTTGGGTACTACCAAACGTCACAACGTAACGTGGCGATTATAAAGGAGTACTACAGGTGTCTTCGAAGGTACATGTTGAGTTAGCATAATTCGAGATTAGGTTTTGTCACTCCGATTGTCGGAGAGGTATCTCTGGGCCCTCTCGGCAATACTCATCACCTAAGCCTTGCAAGCATGTAACTAATGAGTTAGTTATAAGATGAAGTATTACAAAACGAGTAAAGAGACTTGTCGATAACGAGATTGAACTAGGTATTGGATACCGACGATCGAATCTCGGACAAGTAACATACCGATGACAAAGGGAACAACGTATGTTGTTATGCGGTTTGACCGATAAAGATCTTCGTAGAATATGTGGGAACCAATATGGGCATCCAGGTCCCGCTATTGGTTATTGACCAGAGATGTGTCTCAGTCATGTCTACATCGTTCTCGAACCGTAGGGTCCGCACGCTTAAGGTTTCGATGACAGTTATATTATGAGTTTATGTATTTTGATGTACCGAAGGTTGTTCGGAGTCCCGGATATGATTACGGACATGACGAGGAGTCTCGAAATGGTCGAGGCATAAAGATTGATATATTGGACGGATATATTTGGACACCGGAAAGGTTCCGGAGAAGTTTGGAGCCCCGGGAGGTTACCGGAACCCCCCGGGAGGTATATGGGCCTTATTGGGCCCATGTAGGAGGAAGAGAGAAGGAGCAAGGGAGGGGGCGCGCCCCCCCAAGCCCAATCCGAATTGGGGAGGGGGGCCGGCCCCCCCTTTCCTTTCTCCTTCCCCCTCTTCCTATTACTACTACTAGTACTACTTCCTAATACTAGTACTCTTTCCTTCCCCATCCAAATAAGATAAGGAAAAGAGAGGGAAACCTACTTGGAGTAGGTTTCCCCCTCCTCATGGCGCGCCCCCCTAGGGCCGGCCACCTCCTCCCTCCCTCCTTTATATACGGGGGTAGGGGGCACCCTAGAACACACAAGTTGATCATTGATCATTCGTTAGCCGTGTGCGGTGCCCCCCTCCATGACATTACACCTCGGTCATATTGTAGCGGTGCTTAGGCGAAGCCCTGCAACAGGAGAACATCAAGATCGTCACCACGCCGTCATGCTGATGGAACTCCCCCTCGGCGCCTCTGTTGGATCGGAGATCGAGGGTGCGTCATCGAGCTGTACGCGTGTCAAGAACTCGGAGGTGCCGGAGTAACGGTACTTGGATCGGTTGAACCGGAGGACATACGACTACTTCCTCTACGTTGCGTCAACGCTTCCGCTTCCGTCTACGAGGGTACGTAGACAACACTCTCCCCTCGTTGCTATATCATCACCATGATCTTGCGTGTGCGTAGGAAATTTTTTGAAATTACTACGTTCCCCAACAGTGGTATCAGAGCCAGGTTTTATGCGTTGATGTTATATGCACGAGTAGAACACAAGTGAGTTGTGGACGATATAAGTCATACTGCCTACCAGCATGTCATACTTTGGTTCAGCGGTATTGTGAGATGAAGCGGCCCGGACCGACATTACGCGTACGCTTACGCGAGACTGGTTCCACCGTTACGAGCACTCGTGCTTAAAGGTGGCTGGCGGGTGTCTGTCTCTCTCACTTTAGTTGAACCGAGTGTGGCTACGCCCGGTCCTTGTGAAGGTTAAAACGGAGTCTATTTGACAAACTATCGTTGTGGTTTTGATGCGTAGGTGAGATTGGTTCTTGCTTAAGCCCGTAGCAGCCACGTAAAATTTGCAACAACAAAGTAGAGGACATCTAACTTGTTTTTGCAGGGCATGTTGTGATGTGATATGGCCAAGACATGATGCTATATTTTATTGTAGGAGATGATCATGTTTTGTAACCGAAGTTATCAGCAACTGGCAGGAGCCATATGGTTGTCGCTTTATTGTATGAAATGCAAACGCCCTGTAATTGCTTTACTTTATCACTAAGCGGTAGCGATAGTCGTAGAAGCAATAGATGGCGTAACGACAACGATGCTACGATGGAGATCAAGGTGTCGCCCGGTGACGATGGTGATCACGACGGTGCTTCGAAGATGGAGATCACAAGCACAAGATGATGATGGCCATATCATATCACTTATATTGATTGCATGTGATGTTTATCCTTTATGCATCTTATCTTTCTTTGATTGACGGTAGCATTTTAAGATGATCTCTCACTAATTATCAAGAAGTGTTCTCCCTGAGTATGCACCGTTGCGAAAGTTCTTCGTGCTGAGACACCACGTGATGATCGGGTGTGTTAGGCTCTACGTTCAAATACAACGGGTGCAAAACAGTTGCACACGCGGAATACTCAGGTTATACTTGACGAGCCTAGCATATACAGATATGGCCTCGGAACACGGGGACCGAAAGGTCGAGCGTGAATCATATAGTAGATATGATCAACATAGAGATGTTCACCATTGAAACTACTCCATCTCACGTGATGATCGGACATGGTTTAGTTGATTTGGATCACGTAATCACTTAGATGACTAGAGAGATGTCTGTCTAAGTGGGAGTTCTTTAATAATATGATTAATTGAACTTAAATTTATCATGAACTTAGTACCTGATAGTATTTTGCTTGTCTATGTTTGTTTGTAGATAGATGGCTCGTGCTGTTGTTTCGTTGAATTTTAATGCGTTCCTTGAGAAAACAGAATTGAAAGATGATGGTAGCAATTACACGGACTGGGTCCGTAACCTGAGGATTATCCTCATTGCTGCACAGAAGAGTTACGTCCTGGAAGCACCGCTGGGTGCCAGGCCTGCTGCTGATGCAACTGACGACGTTAAGAACGTCCGGCAGAGCACAGCTGATGACTACTCTATAGTTCAGTGTGCCATGCTTTACGGCTTAGAACCGGGTCTTCAACGACGTTTTGAACGTCATGGGGCATATGAGATGTTCCAGGAGTTGAAGTTAATATTTCAAGCAAATGCCCGGATTGAGAGATATGAAGTCTCCAATAAGTTCTACAGCTGCAAGATGGAGGAGAACAGTTCTGTCAGTGAGCATATACTCAAAATGTCTGGGTATAATAATCACTTGATTCAACTGGGAGTTAATCTTCCGGATGATAGCGTCATTGACAAAATTTTCCAATCACTGCCACCAAGCTACAAGAGCTTTGTGATGAACTATAATATGCAAGGGATGAACAAGACTATTCCCGAGCTCTTCGCGATGCTGAAAGCCGCGGAGGTAGAAATCAAAAAGGAGCATCAAGTGTTGATAGTCAACAAGACCACTGGTTTCAAGAAAAGGGGCAAAGGGAAGAAGAAGGGGAACTTCAAAAGGAACGGCAAACAAGTTGCTGCTCAAGTAAAGAAACCCAAGTCTAGACCTAAGCCTGAAACTGAGTGCTTCTACTGCAAGCAGACTGGACACTGGAAGCGGAACTGCCCCAAGTATTTGGTGGATAAGAAGGATGGCAAAGTGAACAAAGGTATATGTGATATACATGTTATTGATGTGTACCTTACTAATGCTCGCAGTAGCACCTGGGTATTTGATACTGGTTCTGTTGCTAACATTTGCAACTCGAAACAGGGACTACGGATTAAGCGAAGATTACCTAAGGACGAGGTGACGATGCGCGTGGGAAATGGTTCCAAAGTCGATGTGATCGCGGTCGGCACGCTACCTCTACATCTACCATCGGGATTAGTTTTAGACCTGAATAATTGTTATTTGGTGCCTGCGTTGAGCATGAACATTATATCTGGATCTTGTTTGATGCGAGACGGTTATTCATTTAAATCAGAGAATAATGGTTGTTCTATTTATATGAGTAATATCTTTTATGGTCATGCACCCTTGAAGAGTGGTCTATTTTTATTAAATCTCGATAGTAGTGATACACATATTCATAATGTTGAAGCCAAAAGATGCAGAGTTGATAATGATAGTGCAACATATTTGTGGCACTGCCGTTTAGGTCATATCGGTGTAAAACGCATGAAGAAACTCCATACTGATGGACTTCTGGAATCACTTGATTATGAATCACTTGGTACTTGCGAACCGTGCCTCATGGGCAAGATGACCAAAACACCGTTCTCCGGATCTATGGAGAGAGCAACAGATTTGTTGGAAATCATACATACAGATGTATGTGGTCCGATGAATGTTGAGGCTCGTGGCGGATATCGTTATTTCCTCACCTTCACAGATGATTTGAGCAGATATGGGTATATCTACTTGATGAAGCACAAGTCTGAAACATTTGAAAAGTTCAAAGAATTTCAGAGTGAAGTAGAAAATCATCGTAACAAGAAAATAAAATTTCTACGATCTGATCGTGGAGGAGAATAATTGAGTTACGAGTTTGGTTTACATTTGAAACAATGTGGAATAGTTTCGCAACTCACGCCACCTGGAACACCACAGCGAAATGGTGTGTCCGAACGTCGTAATCGTACTTTACTTGATATGGTGCGATCTATGATGTCTCTTACCGATTTACCGCTATCGTTTTGGGGTTATGCTTTAGAGACGGCCGCATTCACGTTAAATAGGGCACCATCAAAATCCGTTGAGACGACGCCTTATGAACTGTGGTTTGGCAAGAAACCAAAGTTGTCGTTTCTCAAAGTTTGGGGCTGCGATGCTTATGTGAAGAAACTTCAACCAGATAAGCTCGAACCCAAATCGGAGAAATGTGTCTTCATAGGATACCCAAAGGAGACAATTGGGTACACCTTCTATCACAGATCTGAAGGCAAGATTTTCGTTGCTAAAATCGGATCCTTTCTAGAGAAGGAGTTTCTCTCGAAAGAAGTGAGTGGGAGGAAAGTAGAACTTGATGAGATAACTGTATCTACTCCCTTATTGGAAAGTAGTTCATCACAAGAACCGGTTCCTGTGACAACTACACCAATTAGTGAGGAAGCTAATGATATTGATCATGAAACTTCAGATCAAGTTTCTACTGAACCTCGTAGGTCTACCAGAGTAAGATCCGCACCAGAGTGGTACGGAAATCCTATTCTGGAAGTCATGTTACTAGACCATGATGAACCTACGAACTATGAGGAAGCGATGATGAGCCCAGATTCCGCAAAATGGCTAGAGGCCATGAAATCTGAGATAGGATCCATGTATGAAAACAAAGTATGGACTTTGGTTGACTTGCCCGATGATCGGCAAGCCATTGAGAATAAATGGATCTTTAAGAAGAAGACTGACGCTGATGGTAATGTTACTGTCTACAAAGCTCGACTTGTTGCAAAAGGTTTTCGACAAGTTCAAGGGGTTGACTACGATGAGACTTTCTCACCCGTAGCGATGCTTAAGTCTGTCCGAATCATGTTGGCTATTGCTGCATTTCATGATTATGAAATTTGGCAAATGGATGTCAAGACTGCATTCTTGAATGGATTTCTAGAAGAAGAGTTGTATATGATGCAACCTGAAGGTTTTGTTGATCCAAAAGGTGCTGACAAAGTGTGCAAGCTCCAACGTTCCATTTATGGACTGGTGCAAGCATCTCGGACTTGGAATAAACGTTTTGATAGTGTGATCAAAGCATATGGCTTTATACAGACTTTTGGAGAAGCCTGTATTTACAAGAAAGTGAGTGGGAGCTCTGTAGCATTTCTAGTTTTATATGTTGATGACATATTATTAATTGGAAATGATATAGAATTTCTGGATAGCATAAAGGGATACTTGAATAAAAGTTTTTCTATGAAAGACCTCGGTGAAGCTGCTTACATATTGGGCATCAAGATCTATAGAGATAGATCAAGACGCTTAATAGGACTTTCACAAAGTACATACCTTGACAAAATTTTGAAAAAGTTCAAAATGGATCAGGCAAAGAAAGGATTCTTGCCTGTGCTACAAGGTGTGAAGTTGAGTCAAACTCAATGCCCGACCACAGCAGAAGATAGAGAGAAAATGAAAGATGTTCCCTATGCTTCAGTCATAGGCTCTATCATGTATGCAATGCTGTGTACCAGACCTGACGTATGCTTAGCAATAAGCTTGGCAGGTAGGTACCAAAGTAATCCAGGAGTGGATCACTGGACAGCGGTCAAGAACATCCTGAAATACCTGAAAAGGACTAAGGATATGTTTCTCGTATATGGAGGTGACAAAGAGCTAGTCGTAAATGGTTGCGTCGATGCAAGCTTTGACACTGATCCGGACGATTCTAAATCACAGACCGGATACGTGTTTTTATTAAATGGTGGAGCTGTAAGTTGGTGCAGTTCTAAACAAAGCGTCGTGGCAGGATCTACATGTGAAGCGGAGTACATAGCTGCTTCTGAAGCAGCAAATGAAGGAGTCTGGATGAAGGAGTTCATTTCTGATCTAGGTGTCATACCTAGTGCATCGGGACCAATGAAGATCTTCTGTGACAATACTGGTGCAATTGCCTTGGCAAAGGAATCTAGATTTCACAAGAGGACCAAGCACATCAAGAGACGCTTCAATTCCATTCGGGACCAAGTCCAAGTGGGAGACATAGAGATTTGCAAGATACATACGGATCTGAATGTTGCAGACCCATTGACTAAGCCTCTCTCACGAGCAAAACATGATCAGCACCAAGACTCCATGGGTGTTAGAATCATTACTATGTAATCTAGATTATTGACTCTAGTGCAAGTGGGAGACTGAAGGAAATATGCCCTAGAGGCAATAATAAAGTTATTATTTATTTCCTCATATCATGATAAATGTTTATTATTCATGCTAGAATTGTATTAACCGGAAACATGATACATGTGTGAATACATAGACAAACATATAGTCACTAGTATGCCTCTACTTGACTAGCTCATTAATCAAAGATGGTTATGTTTCCTAACAATTGACATGTGTTGTCATTTGATTAATGGGATCACATCATTAGGAGAATGAGGTGATTGACATGACCCATCCCGTTAGCTTAGCACTTGATCGTTTAGTATTCTGCTATTGCTTCCTTCATGACTTATACATGTTCCTGTAACTATGAGAATTGTGTAACTCCCGTTTACCGGAGGAACACTTTGGGTACTACCAAACGTCACAACGTAACTGGGTGATTATAAAGGAGTACTACAGGTGTCTCCGAAGGTACATGTTGAGTTAGCATAATTCGAGATTAGGTTTTGTCACTCCGATTGTCGGAGAGGTATCTCTGGGCCCTCTCGGCAATACTCATCACCTAAGCCTTGCAAGCATGTAACTAATGAGTTAGTTATAAGATGAAGTATTATAGAACGAGTAAAGAGCTTGTAGATAACGAGATTGAACTAGGTATTGGATACCGACGATCGAATCTCGGACAAGTAACATACCGATGACAAAGGGAACAACGTATGTTGTTATGCGGTTTGACCGATAAAGATCTTCGTAGAATATGTGGGAACCAATATGGGCATCCAGGTCCCGCTATTGGTTATTGACCAGAGATGTGTCTCAGTCATGTCTACATCGTTCTCGAACCGTAGGGTCCGCACGCTTAAGGTTTCGATGACAGTTATATTATGAGTTTATGTATCTTGATGTACCGAAGGTTGTTCGGAGTCCCGGATATGATTAAGGACATGACGAGGAGTCTCGAAATGGTCGAGGCATAAAGATTGATATATTGGACGGATATATTTGGACACCGGAAAGGTTCCGGAGAAGTTTGGAGCCCCGGGAGGTTACCGGAACCCCCCGGGAGGTATATGGGCCTTATTGGGCCCATGTAGGAGGAAGAGAGAAGGAGCAAGGGAGGGGGGCGCGCCCCCCCAAGACCAATCCAAATTGGGGAGGGGGGCCGGCCCCCCTTTCCTTTCTCCTTCCCCCTCTTCCTATTACTACTACTAGTACTACTTCCTAATACTAGTACTCTTTCCTTCCCCATCCAAATAAGACAAGGAAAAGAGAGGGAAACCTACTTGGAGTAGGTTTCCCCCCCCTCATGGCGCGCCCCCCTAGGGCCGGCCACCTCCTCCCTCCCTCCTTTATATACGGGGGTAGGGGGGCACCCTAGAACACACAAGTTGATCATTGATCGTTCCTTAGCCGTGTGCGGTGCCCCCCTCCATGACATTACACCTCGGTCATATTGTAGCGGTGCTTAGGCGAAGCCCTGCAACAGGAGAACATCAAGATCGTCACCACGCCGTCGTGCTGACGGAACTCCCCCTCGGCGCCTCTGCTGGATCGGAGATCGAGGGTTCGTCATCGAGCTATACGCGTGTCAAGAACTCGGAGGTGCCGGAGTAATGGTAGTTGGATCGGTTGAACCGGAGGACGTACGACTACTTCCTCTATGTTGCGTCAACGCTTCCGCTTCGGTCTACGAGGGTACGTAGACAACACTCTCCCCTTGTTGCTATATCATCACCATGATCTTGCGTGTGCGTAGGAAATTTTTTGAAATTACTACGTTCCCCAACATTGGTCCCATGCCGTGTTGAACCAGGACTAAAGGGGGGACCTTTAGTCCCCACCCTTTAGTGCCGGTTGCAGAACCGGGACTAAAGCCCGATTCTGCACTAGTGATGTGAATCAGCTAATGAATTGTTGCAAACACCGTGCAGTAGGCGGGCTAAAGTCTGGGAGGAGGAGTCCTAGAAACCACATTGCTGAGTCGTGCCCTGAAGTTGATGATTAGTCCAGAAAAGGGTTTCTTCCAACAATTAAGGAAAACCCATCAGATGCGGGGTTTGTTTTCGATCCTCGGAGAAATCATGAGCTCATAATCAAATATTGCATACACACCAAGGTTCCACTCAGAAAGTTTACGGATCCTTACTTTGATGAGTTGTTGGAGTCGATGCAGCCGACCTCTAAAGTCGTTGGGTGCCAAAGTGCTCGCAACGACTACTTTGATGCATATGAGAAAATGAAGGATGAATGCGCATTGATTTCGAGTCTCTTTATTCACTTGTTTGTTTGAGCGCGGACATGTGGACATCCATAAAACAACTAGGCAATATGTGTATTATCACTCATTACAGTGATGTCAATTTCAACATGAAGAAAAAGATAATATCCTTCAAAAAAGTCAAGTATCTACACATAAGTGCGGCCACTTTGTGCAAGTGCTTTACTAAATGGGTCATCAAAAGGAAATTGTTCACTTTGACCTTGTATAATGCAGCAAGCACAAACTGGCGGTTGAATCAGTTGTTGCACACACATCCTTAATATGTCACTTCATGATGGAACATCACATGTACACAAGACCATTGAAAAAATCCATGAACTTTTAGGCATGTCGCTTCTTCGCCATCAAGAACCCAATCCTTCAATGCGATTGCCATTAATGCGGATCTGCCTGCAAAGGTTGGTACCATAAATATTGATATTCCAAATTGTTGGAACTCTGGATACATAATGATCGGAGAAGCTCTGGAATACATTGGAGCCCTCAATAGTTATGAAAGTGGGAATGGTAAATAGCACTGGAGTCTTGAAGAAGAGTTTTCTCAATACAAGTCAGGAAGGAGATCCTACATGCAATGAAAGTCAGAGGTGGGCATGTATTTGGAGGAAAATTTTGAAAGCTCTGAGGAAAGTTTTGATATTTTGATATGGTGAAAAACACATGCCGAAAAATATCCCATTTTCTCAATCATTGCCCGGTATTTCCTTACAGTACCTCTTAGCATCGTGTCATCTAAATCAACATCCAATCGTGGTGGAAGGACTTTAGGAGACACACAATGCTAGAAGAAGCCAGGAATGCTTGAGGCATTAGTTTGCACAAAATATTGGCTTATCAAAATTCCAAATAATTAAGGTATGTTATTATTTTTGTAGTTTGGTCTAGAAATTTCTTTACTAGACTAAGCAAGCTTTATGTTGCTTAACATGTCTTTTGAAAGTGTGGGTTCAAGTGGGATGGTCTAATGGAGAGAAGGTGTTATGTTAACAATTTGGTGAGTAAATATATAGATAAACTTATTTTGCAATGCATCTGCAGCTCTGTGTTAGATCATCCCATGAATTGCATAGATTTAGTTCTTTAAAACAAGGACAATTACATAGATTCAATTTTAAGGTCTTATGTCATGTCATGGTTCAGCTAGTAGATTTTTTTGGTGAGTTTGTTGTTGCATTGAAGCACCAAGCAAGATTTTTTTTACTATGTACTGCAAGGCAAAAGCCTCACAGCTCTTTATTAAATCTCAAGAGAAAATAATGTACAAGATACAAAAGGAAGAAAATAAATACTTACAAGAAAGCCTATGGGAGAGAAGCTATCCAAGAGAGAAGACTGTCTCTATATTTACATTTAAACCTATGAGCTAGCAGGGAAATGTCATGTACAAAGTTTCTCCTTCAAGCTCTAAAGCTAGGAGTCTCATTTCTGAAAATCTTTCCATTCCCCTGAGTCCAAATATTCCAGGTGGCAGTAAAGACCACTTCAGAGAAGAAAGGAAGACCAAAATCCCTCCTGGCAGCCGAGGCCATCATATAAGTAGTCTGGTTTGGTTGGGAGATCCAAGAAATACCAAGGTAATTCCATACACGTTGGCTGAAGTTGCAAACAAAGAAAAGATGAGCACGATCCGTATGGTTAGACATATGGCACAAAACACAAGTGTCATCTTGTATATTCCAATGTCTATGTTGCATCATATCCCTAGTATTTAAACGATCCATCAGCAGAAGCCATCCAAAAACCTTGATCTTAAGAGTGCATGAGCATTTCCAGATCCACTTAAAAATAGGATCCACCACCGGATGACATAATTTAAACTCATAGTTAATCTTTGATTGAAATTCCCCAGACTTTGATGGCCATTTCCAGATGTCCTTACCCTCAGGATCAAGGTTGATTAGGGGTAATAAATTTTGAAGCTGATGGAACTCTTGATAAGCCTCTAATGACATAGGAAGATGGAGATTATCAGTCACTCTTGACAGCTCAAAGAATTCCCTAACCGTGATCATGTCATCAATGACAAAGGAATGAAGACGTGGGAATCGTTCCTTCAACGAGATAGCTTTGTCATCTAATCTCCATGTATCCAACCAAAAGACCACAGTGCCACCCGCATGCACCTGTGGAACCACTAGCTGACAAAATTTATCATATAGGCATAACACATCACGCTACCAAAAAGAGCCACAACTCTGGGTCACTTGTGGGGCCGACGCTCCATAGTAAGTATCCCAAATTAGGGTAACCCAAGGTATGTCTAACTTGTTGAATAACTTAAACAAATGCTTCATTAGTAAAGACTCATTTTAAATTCCCAGGTTAGTGACTCCAAGTCCTCCAAACTTCTCGGGTCTACAAACCAGATCCCAAGCAGCCAATGATTGACGTGGGGTATCAGTGTTACCTCTTCAAAGACACTGGCGCATGATCTGTTCAATTTGCTTAAGAATGTCTTGAGGTATAAATAACGAGCACAAGAAATATATAGGCATGGATGTGAGTATAGATTGCAAGAGCTGAAGCCGTCTTCCTTGATTTAATAAGCATGAAGAGGCAGACAAACGCCTCTCGATGCGGTCCACAAGTAGCATTAGATCATGGATAGTTGGCCGAGAAGTTCCCATCAATAGACCTAGGTAGGTGAAAGGCATAGAGCCAACTTCACATCCAAGCAGACCGGCAATTCTTGTCCCTTCCTCATCAGACATGTTCATAGGTATCAAGGAAGATTTACTGAAGTTGACATGCAAGCCCATGGATAGAGCAAACGTGTTCAGCATCTCTTTGAAAGCAATAATCTGACTATCAACCGCAGGCAGGACGATGAGTGTATCGTCTACGTATTGCACAATCGGATAATCATTGGAACTTGTTGGGATAGGCATTGGGAGTATGTTTCTGGAACACATCTCATTTACCACTGAATGAAGAAGATCAACTGCAATTACAAAGAGCAGAGGAGATAACGGATCACCTTGTCGAACACCAGTTCGACACATGAAATGCTGGCCTGGAACTCCATTGAGCAACATCGAAGACGAGCCAGGAGATAGAAGGCTATTGACCCAGCCAGTCCATCGGCTATCAAAGCCCTTGCATTACAACATTCTAAGGATAATCATGCTCGATTGTGTCAAAGGCCTTGGTGAAGTCTAGCTTAAGCAAGATGATGGGCCGCTTGGAAGCTTTACATTGATGTATGTATTCGAAGCACCATGCAAGGCAATCTTGAATAGAACGACGCCGAAGAAATCCATACTGATTTTTGTGAATGCACTAGAGGATCACCTGTTGCAGCCGATTAGCTAGCAGCTTTGTTCAGAATTTCAAACATGTGTTGATCAATAAGATTGGCCTAAAATCACCCACCACCTCAGGTCTTAACTTCTTGGGAATAAGAGCAATTAGGGATGTGTTTAGGCATTCCAAGTTACAATTTCCATCATAGAAGTCCTTAACTAGCTGCATAAAATCAGCTTGCAATATGTGTCAACATTTCTTCAAAAAAAGGCCAGTAAAGCCATCCAGTCCAGGAGCACTATCTATGGGCATGTGTTTGATTACATCCTCCACCTCAGCATTAGTGAAAGGCCGGAACAATTCTTCGAGCCCATCAACTTTAGAGATGAGGCAATCCAAGTCAAAGCCCATTTGAATGCCCTTAGCACGGCCCATTCGCTAAAATCAGCCCAGAACATTCCCGCCAATTGTTGATGATCAGTGATCACATATCCAGAAGCATTTTTGATTGGGGAGATTGTGTTTTTCCTGTACCTCTATGTTGCCATTGCTTGAAAAAAATTGGTATTCTCTTCAGCAATTTTAATAGACCTGATCGTGCAACGTCGCTTCCAATAAATGAATTGTAAATGTAGAACTTCCTCAAGATTAAGCTTTACAATTCTTCTGAAATTGGTTTCTGGCCAACTCAAGGGCCTTAGCTCCTCTAACTCATCCATGTATAAGATAACCTTGTTACAATCATCAATAAGCGTTTTAACCTTGGATAGATTCAAATGCCACCTTTTGAGAGCATAGCTGTAGTGCTTTAAATTTAGCTGAAACAGTGGAAGCAATATTTGATTTTCTCATCGGTCTGTTCCAAACTTTATAAACACACTCAATAAAACTAGGTAGATTAACCCAATAATTTTCAAAGTGAAACACCTTTGCCTTGGGTATGCATGTGGCTACTGTTACTACATAAGGCACATGATCCGATGCAGTGCGTGCAAGAGGCATGACCAAGGTATTAAGATGCTTCGTGTTCCAAGCAATCGAAGTAAAAAAACCAGTCAATTTGTTCGAGCAATCGAAGCAACAGGAGGATTATAAAAAGATCATTGATACTCAATGTATTTTTGATGTATATTTTTACATGTTTACGCCCTCACTCTCTCCACTCACTAGGTCTCCCCCTCAATCCCCCGCGCCGGTCCTCCCCCGCCGGCCGCCCCTCACTCTCTCCACTCACTTCAAAACTGGACGCACTTCGTGTACAAACTGGACAATCTCTTTCGGAGTGTCAGGGTTTCGGACAAGAACTCATCTGTTACACGGGCACTTCATTTTTTAAAACTTATTTGAACTCCAGACTTTTTTGCATTTAGTATGCAGCATTCAAAGCGACGTCATCAATTTTCAACACGTTCTGACATCATTTGATGTTTTTCAGTCATTTACCAATTTGTTTAGAGAGCTAAATGACCATGAAATTGAAAGTCACTACAAAATGAACTCTGAAAATGTTGAAACTTGGCATGGTTTCATCATTTCACCCGCATAGCATGTGCGAAAAAAGTAGAGAGGGTCACGGCAAAAACTGGACGCACTTCGTGTACAAACTGGACAATCTCTTTCGGAGTATCAGGGTTTCGGACGAGAACTCATCTGATACACGGGCACTTCAATGTTTTTAAAACTTATTTGAACTCCGGACTTCTTTTG
>NC_057812.1:25993552-25994826 GCF_018294505.1 Triticum aestivum
TTCATTATGCAGCATTCAAAGCGACGTCATCGATTTCCAACACGTTGTCACATCATTTGTTGTTTTTCAGTCATTTACCGAATTGTTTAGAGAGCTAAATGACCGTGAAATTGAAAATCACTACAAAATGAACTCTGTGGATGTTGAAACTTGGCATGGTATCATCATTTCACCCGCATAGCATGTGCGAAAGAGTAGAGAGGGTCACGGCAAAAACTGGACCCACTTCGTGTACAAACTGGACAATGTCTTTCGGAGTATCAGGGTTTCGGACGAGAACTCATCTGTTACACGGGCACTTCAATGTTGTTTATACTTATTTGAAATCCTGACTTCTTTTGCGTTCATTACGCAGCATTTAAAGCGGCATCATCAATTTCCAACATGTTCTGACATCATTTGCTATTTTTTAGTCATTTACCAATTTGTTTAGAGAGATAAATGACCGTGAAATTGAAAATCACTACAAAATGAACTATGAAAATGTTGAAACTTGCCATGGTATCATCATTTCACCCGCATAGCATGTGCAAAAGAGTAGAGAGGGTCACAAAGAAACTAAATACAGAAAAAAATTACTCAGAAATAAATAGAAGAAAATAAATAAAGCAGAAAAGAAAAAACTATATAAAAAATTACTCAAAAATAAATAAAAGAAAATTAATAATGCAGAAAAGAAAAAACTATATAAAAAATTACTCAAAAATAAATAGAAGAAAATAAATAATGCAGAAAAGAAAAAACTATAAAAAATTATTGGGGCACTGCCTAGTGGGCCTGCCAGACCTAGGGTGTGCAAATTCAGGCCTAGAAGGTCCGGCAGGCTCACAGGGCAGCGCACCGCCTAGAAGCCTGATATATAGAGAAGTTCGAAGGAGCAGGCACGACTGGGTTTATAAACCAGTGCGGCTGGCCTTCGCTCGGCAAGGTGGGACTAAATATTGTGCACTGCGGGTGGCAGCGCAACACGTTTAGTACCGGTTGGTGGCTCCAACCGGTACTAATGAGTGGGCCTTTAGTACCGGTTCGTGGCACGAACCGGTACTAAAGGGGTCCGCTTCCTGCCCCTTGGCCTGGCGAAAATTGGCCTTTAGTACCGGTTGGTGGCTCCAACCGGTACTAAAGGTCGCCCCTATATATATGGCACTTATGAAAAATCTAGTTTTCATCCGCGTGCCGCCCGTCTTCTATCCAACTGCTTCATCGCCCGATATCGTCGCCATCGCCCATCGCGTGCCGCCCTCGCCGCCCGTCGTCGTCGTCCCCACCGCGCG
>NC_057812.1:25995157-26021319 GCF_018294505.1 Triticum aestivum
ACACACACACAAGCACGTACATGCACGCGCGCGTGCACACACACACACACACACACACACACACATTTTTTTACTTATTTTCTGTTTCTGTTTTTTAGATTAATGCATGTCAAATTGTTAATTAGATGATCGAATTAGATGAATTACCTAGATAAGAATGTTAGAATATTAATGTTAGATGAATTAGATAGAGAAGTTAAATATTAATGTTATTTGTTAGATGAATTAGCTAGATATTAATTAATTAGGTATATGAGATTATTTGAACTAGTTGAATTAATATAACTAGTTTATTTTTAGTAAATGCTTAGTTGAACTAGCTAGTTGAATTAGTACTAGTTTATTTTTAGTAAGAAAATTTAGGTATATATGAGATTTGATGATCTAATTAAAATATTACTATATATAGCTACTTCATATATTTTAGTAAGAAAATTAATAGAACTAGTTTATTTATGAGAACGGTGTTTTGGCTCCTAGGTGCATATGCACCCATTATCGAAATACATGTTTCGAAAAGTTGAAAAATTCGGAACAAAAATCCCGCGTGTATATCTGGACATTTTATGTGCGTGCACAAGGTTTTGGTGAAAAACAGCGTTTTTATGGCTTGTGTAAAAAAGAGAAAGAAATGTCTTGTGAATAGTTAGAATGAAGCATCAGAAATTGTCTTTTTTACACAAGCCACAAAAAATGACGTTTTTCACCGAAACCTTGTGCACGCACATAAAATGTTTGGATATACATGCGGGATTTTTGTTCCAAATTTTTTAACTTTTCAAAATGTGTATTTCGACAATGGGTGCATATGCACCTAGGAGCCAAAGGCAATTACCGTTTATTTAGTTGAATTAATAGAACTAGTAAGTGTTTAATGTTTCACCTATATATGAACATTTTACTATATAGAACTAGCTACCTTATTTTTAGTTATATGAGATTTGATTATCTAATTAATATTTTACAATATAGAACTAGCTACCTTACTTTTAGTAAGAAAATTAATAGAACTAGTTTAGTTGAATTAGTTGAATTAATTAGTTGAACTAGTTGAGCTACTTTATTTAGGTATATTCTTCGTAAGTGCTTAGTTGAATTTGTTGAAGTAATTAGCTGAACTAGTTGAATTAGTTGAATTAATAGAACTAATAAGTGTTTAATGTTTCACCTATGAACTGTAACACCCTAAAAATTTAACCATGATTTATTAAAATTTTGCCATGGTAAATTAAATTTTTGTTTTCTGGATTTTCTTTTATTTCAGAACCACTCTTTTCTCCTGAATTGTGGAGTTTTCACCCAAGTGAAAACCTTTCAAAATATTGTTGGACTTGTATATCTTTCCAAGATCCATTTCTTTTATCAGTGGAATTATTTCTACAATTATATTTCCTGAGCTTTATTCCTTTAAAAATGGTTTTCATAAGTTTTTGGGTTCCATTTGCACTACAACCCTTTCAAATACTCCTTTAAAATCCCCACCAAAATTTGGGGGTGTCATGTGATGTCCCCACATCACTTTTATGCAAAAACCTCTTTTAGTCATTTGGAAATTTTGAGCCCTACCTCAAGTTTTCAAATCTGGATCAGTTTGTGGTTTGCACTGCAACCTATTTAAATATTTCTTTAAAAATTCCACCAAAGTTGGGAGATGTTAGTAGGAGTATATAAATCAACTTTATGCAAAAACTCATTGGTGTTCTTTGAAAAAATTGAGCAAAACACCCTCATCTTCATTCTGGTCCAGTTTAGTGTTTTGCACTGCATCCATATTTTATCTTGCTCTTGTTGCCTTGGAATTTGTCCTGCTTGAAGTACACTCTACCAAACCCTTAAGTCCAGGAGATTGGACCCATTGGAGTATTTTTAGTCCATGCAATAATAGCCTTTATTTTCAGTCCAGATTTGGTTTTCTCAAAAACTTGCACTAACAAGTTTCTGGTCTTGCCAAACTAACCTTGCCACCATCACCTACATCTAAAGAGACTCTGATCTGGAGGTTTTGGCCACCAGATGAGATGCCTAGATGCCCATGGCATTCTGTCAAGCACCTTGTGTGCATGGCCAGATTTGACAAAGTTTTTAGTTTGCTTTTGAAACTTGATCCCCTGACCTAGCAACCTTGTGTTGGAAATATGCCCTAGAGGCGATAATAAATTGGTTATTATTATATTTCATTGTTCATGATAACCGTTTATTATCCATGCTAGAATTGTATTGATAAGAAACTCAGATACATGTGTGGATACATAGACAACACGATGTCCCTAGTAAGCCTCTAGTTGACTAGCTCGTTGATCAATAAGATGGTTATGGTTTCCTGACCATGGACATTGGATGTCGTTGATAACGGGATCACATAATTAGGAGAATGATGTGATGGACAAGACCCAATCCTAAGCCTAGCACAAAGATCGTGTAGTTCGTATGCTAAAGCTTTTCTAATGTCAAGTATCATTTCCTTAGACCATGAGATTGTGTAACTCCCGGATACTGTAGGAGTGCTTTGGGTGTGCCAAACATCACAACGTAACTGGGTGGCTATAAAGGTTCACTACAGGTATCTCCGAAAGTGTCTGTTGGGTTGGTACGAATCGAGACTGGGATTTGTCACTCCGTGTAACGGGGAGGTATCTCTGGGCCCACTCGGTAGGATATCATCATAATGTGCACAATGTGACCAAGGAGTTGATCACGGGATGATGTGTTATGGAACGAGTAAAGAGACTTGCCGGTAACGAGATTGAACAAGGTATCGGGATACCAACGATCGAATCTTGGGCAAGTACAATACCACTGGACAAAGGGAGTTGAATACGGGATTGATTGAATCCTCGACATCGTGGTTTACCCGATGAGATCATCGTGGAACATGTGGGAGCCAACATGGGTATCCAGATCCCTCTGTTGGTTATTGGCCGGAGAGTTGTCTCGGTCATGTCTGCATGGTTCCCGAACTCGTAGGGTCTACACACTTAAGGTTCGGTGACGCTAGAGTTGTTATGGGAAATAGTATGTGGTTACGGAAGGTTGTTCGGAGTCCCGGATGAGATCCCGGACATGACGAGGAGCTCCGGAATGGTCCGGAGGTGAAGATCGGTATATTGGACGAAGGGTATTGGAGTCCGGAATTGTTCCAGGGGTACCAGGTGATGACCAGCGTGTCCGAAAGGGGTTTCGGAGGCCCCGACAAGCGTTGGGGGGCCTTATGGGCCAAGTGGAGAGGGCACATCAGCCCACTAAGGGTCTGAGCGCCCCTCCCACCCCATCTCAGGTAACCAGGAGAGGTGGGGGCGCCACCCCTAGGGCAGCCGCCCGTCCCGGCTTGGGGGCAAGTTTCCTAGGGGGTGGGGGCGCCCAAACCCATCTAGGGTTTTGAAGGAAATATGCCCTAGAGGCAATAATAAAGTTATTATTTATTTCCTTATATCATGATAGAATTGTATTATTCATGCTAGAATTGTATTAACCGGAAACATAATACATGTGTGAATACATAGACAAACAGAGTGTCACTAGTATGCCTCTACTTGACTAGCTCGTTAATCAAAGATGGTTATGTTTCCTAACCATGGACAAAGAGTTGTTATTTGATTAACGGGATCACATCATTAGTTGAATGATCCGATTGACATGACCCATTCCATTAGCTTAGCACCCGATCGTTTAGTATGTTGCTATTGCTTTCTTCATGACTTATACATGTTCCTATGACTATGAGATTATGCAACTCCCGTTTGCCAGAGGAACACTTTGTGTGCTACCAAACGTCACAACATAACTGGGTGATTATAAAGGAGATCTACAGGTGTCTCCAAAGGTACATGTTGGGTTGGCGTATTTCGAGATTAGGATTTGTCACTCCGATTGTCGGAGAGGTATCTCTGGGCCCTCTCGGTAATGCACATCACTTAAGCCTTGCAAGCATTGCAACTAATGAGTTAGTTGCGGGATGATGAATTACAGAACGAGTAAAGAGACTTGCCGGTAACGAGATTGAACTAGGTATGGGATACTGACGATCGAATCTCGGGCAAGTAACATACCGATGACAAAGGGAACAACGTATGTTGTTATGCGGTCTGACCGATAAAAGATCTTCGTAGAATATGTAGGAGCCAATATGAGCATCCAGGTTCCACTATTGGTTATTGACCGGAGACATGTCTCGGTCATGTCTACATCGTTCTCGAACCCGTAGGGTCCGCACGCTTAAGGTTACGATGATAGTTATATTATGAGTTTATGCATTTTGATGTACCGAAGGTTGTTCGGAGTCCCGGATGTGATCACGGACATGACGAGGAGTCTCGAAATGGTCGAGACATAAAGATTGATATATTGGAAGCCTATGTTTGGATATCGGAAGTGTTCCGGATGAAATCGGGATTTTACCGGAGTACCGGGAGGTTACCGGAACCCCCCGGGAGGTATATGGGCCTTAGTGGGCCTTAGTGGAAGAGAGGAGAGGTGGCCAGAGATGGGCCGCGCGCCCCTCCCCCCCTTGGTCCGAATTGGACAAGGAGAGGGGGCCGGCCCCCTTCCTCCTCTCTCTCCTCTTTCCCCCCGTCCACGAATCCTATTCCAACTAGGAAAGGGGGGGAGTCCTACTCCCAGAGGGAGTAGGACTCCTCCTGGCGCGCCTCTCCTGGCCGGCCGGCCCCCTCCCTTGAACCTTTATATACGGAGGCAGGGGCACCCCTAGAGACACAAGTTGATCCACGTGATCATATTCTTAGCCGTGTGCGATGCCCCCTTCCACCATAGTCCTCGATAATATTGTAGCAGTGCTTAGGCGAAGTCCTGCGACAGTAGTACATCAAGATCGTCACCATGCCGTCGTGCTGACGGAACTCTTCCCCGACACTTTGCTGGATCGGAGTCCGGGGATCGTCATCGAGCTGAACGTGTGCTAGAACTCGGAGGTGCCGTAGTTTCGGTGCTTGATCGGTCGGGCCGTGAAGACGTACGACTACATCAACCAAGTTAACGCTTCCGTTGTCGATCTACAAGGGTACGTAGATCACACTCTCCCCCTCTCATTGCTATGCATCACCATGATCTTGCGTGTGCGTAGGAATTTTTTTGAAATTACTACGAAACCCGACAGTGGCATCCGAGCCTAGGTTTTATATGTTGATGTTATATGCACGAGTAGAACACAAGTGAGTTGTGGGCGATATAAGTCATACTGCTTACCAGCATGTCATACTTTGGTTCGGCGGTATTGTTGGACGAAGCGGCCCGGACCGACATTACGCGTACGCTTACGCGAGACCGGTTCTCCCGACCTGCTTTGCACATAGGTGGCTTGCGGGTGTCAGTTTCTCCAACTTTAGTTGAACCAAGTGTGGCTACGCCCGGTCCTTGTGAAGGTTAAAACAGCACCAACTTGACAAACTATCGTTGTGGTTTTGATGCGTAGGTAAGATTGGTTCTTGCTTAAGCCCGTAGCAGCCACGTAAAACATGCAACAACAAAATAGAGGACGTCTAACTTGTTTTTTCAGGGCATGTTGTGATGTGATATGGTCAAGACATGATGCTAAATTTTATTGTATGAGATGATCATGTTTTGTAACCGAGTTATCGGCAACTGGCATGAGCCATATGGTTGTCGCTTTATTGTATGCAATGCAATCGCGCTGTAATGCTTTACTTTATCACTAAGCGGTAGCGATAGTCGTGGAAGCATAATATTGGCGAGACGACAACGATGCTACGATGGAGATCAAGGTGTCACGCCGGTGACGATGGTGATCATGACGGTGCTTCGGAGATGGAGATCACAAGCACAAGATGATGATGGCCATATCATATCACTTATATTGATTGCATGTGATGTTTATCTTTTATGCATCTTATCTTGCTTTGATTGACGGTAGCATTATAAGATGATCTCTCACTAAATTATCAAGAAGTGTTCTCCCTGAGTATGCACCGTTGCGAAAGTTCTTCGTGCTGAGACACCACGTGATGATCGGGTGTGATAGGCTCTACGTTCAAATACAACGGGTGCAAAACAGTTGCACACGCGGAATACTCAGGTTATACTTGACGAGCCAAGCATATACAGATATGGCCTCGGAACACGGAGACCGAAAGGTCGATCGTGAATCATATAGTAGATATGATCAACATAGTGATGTTCACCAATGAAACTACTCCATCTCACGTGATGATCAGACATGGTTTAGTTGATTTGGATCACGTAATCACTTAGAGGATTAGAGGGATGTCTATCTAAGTGGGAGTTCTTTAAGTAATATGATTAATTGAACCTAAATTTATCATGAACTTAGTACCTGATAGTATCTTGCTTGTTTATGTATGATTGTAGATAAATGGCCCGTGCTGTTGTTCCGTTGAATTTTAATGCGTTCCTTGAGAAAGCAAAGTTGAAAGATGATGGTAGCAATTACACGGACTGGGTCCGTAACTTGAGGATTATCCTCATTGCTGCACAGAAGAATTACGTCCTGGAAGCACCGCTGGGTGCCAGGCCTGCTGCTGGAGCAACACCGGATGTTGTGAACGTCTGGCAGAGCAAAGCTGATGACTACTCGATAGTTCAGTGTGCCATGCTTTACGGCTTAGAACCGGGACTTCAACGACGTTTTGAACGTCATGGAGCATATGAGATGTTCCAGGAGTTGAAGTTAATATTTCAAGCAAATGCTCGGATTGAGAGATATGAAGTCTCCAATAAGTTCTATAGCTGCAAGATGGAGGAGAACAGTTCTGTCAGTGAGCATATACTCAAAATGTCTGGGTATAATAATCACTTGATTCAAATGGGAGTTAATCTTCCAGATGATTGCGTCATTGACAGAATTCTCCAATCACTGCCACCAAGCTACAAGAGCTTCGTGATCAACTATAATATGCAAGGGATGAATAAGACTATTCCCGAGCTCTTCGCAATGCTGAAAGCTGCGGAGGTAGAAATCAAAAAGGAGCATCAAGTGTTGATGGTCAACAAGACCACTAGTTTCAAGAAAAAGGGCAAAGGGAAGAATAAAGGGAACTTCAAGAAGAACAGCAAGCAAGTTGCTGCTCAAGAGAAGAAACCCAAGTCTGGACCTAAGCCTGAAACTGAGTGCTTCTACTGCAAGCAGACTGGTCACTGGAAGCGAAACTGCCCCAAGTATTTGGCGGATAAGAAGGATGGCAAGGTGAACAAAGGTATATGTGATATACATGTTATTGATGTGTACCTTACTAATGCTCACAGTAGCACCTGGGTATTTGATACTGGTTCTGTTGCTAATATTTGCAACTCGAAACAGGGACTACAGATTAAGCGAAGATTGGCTAAGGACGAGGTGACGATGCGCGTGGGAAATGGTTCCAAAGTCGATGTGATCGCAGTCGGCACACTACCTCTACATCTACCTTCGGGATTAATATTAGACCTAAATAATTGTTATTTGGTGCCAGTGTTAAGCATGAACATTATATCTGGATCTTGTTTGATGTGAGACGGTTATTCATTTAAATCAGAGAATAATGGTTGTTCTATTTATATGAGCAATATCTTTTATGGTCATGCACCCTTGAAGAGTGGTCTATTCTTATTGAATCTCGATAGTAGTAACACACATATTCATAATGTTGAAGCCAAAAGATGCAGAGTTGATAATGATAGTGCAACCTATTTGTGGCACTGCTGTTTAGGTCATATCGGTGTAAAGCGCATGAAGAAACTCCATACTGATGGACTTTTGGAACCACTTGATTATGAATCACTTGGTACTTGCGAACCATGCCTCATAGGCAAGATGACTAAAACGTTGTTCTCCGGTACTATGGAGAGAGCAACAGATTTGTTGGAAATCATACATACAGATGTATGTGGTCTGATGAATATTGAGGCTCGTGGCGGATATCGTTATTTTCTCACCTTCACAGATGACTTAAGCAGATATGGGTATATCTACTTAATGAAACATAAGTCTGAAACTTTTGAAAAGTTCAAAGAATTTCAGAGTGAAGTTGAAAATCATCGTAACAAGAAAATAAAGTTTCTACGATCTGATCGTGGAGGAGAATATTTGATTTACGAGTTTGGTGTACATTTGAAACAATGCGGAATAGTTTCGCAACTCACGCCACCCGGAACACCACAGCGTAATGGTGTGTCCAAACGTCGTAATCATACTTTACTAGATATGGTGCGATCTATGATGTCTCTTACTGATTTACCGCTATCGTTTTGGGGTTATGCTTTGGAGGCAGCCGCATTCACGTTAAATAGGGCACCATCAAAATCCGTTGAGACGACGCCTTATGAACTATGGTTTGGCAAGAAACCAAAGTTGTCGTTTCAGAAAGTTTGGGGCTGCGATGCTTATGTGAAAAAGCTTCAACCTGATAAGCTCGAACCCAAGTCAGAGAAATGTGTCTTCATAGGATATCCAAAGGAGACTATTGGATACACCTTCTATCACAGATCCGAAGGCAAGACTTTTGTTGCTAAGTTCGGGAACTTTCTGGAGAAGGAGTTTCTCTCGAAAGAAGTGAGTGGGAGGAAAGTAGAACTTGATGAGGTAACTGTACCTGCTCCCTTATTGGAAAGTAGTGCATCACAAAAAACTGTTTCTGTGACACCTACACCAATTAGTGAGGAAGCTAATGATGATGATCATGAAACTTCAGAACAAGATACTACTGAACCTCGTAGATCAACCAGAGTGAGATCCACACCAGAGTGGTACGGTAATCCCGTTCTGGAAGTCATGCTACTAGATCATGATGAACCTACGAACTATGAAGAAGCGATGGTGAGCCCAGATTCCGCAAAATGGCTTGAAGCCATGAAATCTGAGATGGGATCCATG
The DNA here is from genome assembly GCF_018294505.1 of Triticum aestivum. Lineage (NCBI taxonomy): Eukaryota > Viridiplantae > Streptophyta > Magnoliopsida > Poales > Poaceae > Triticum > Triticum aestivum. Next base: position 26,003,997 of record NC_057812.1, read on the forward strand.
TATGAGAACAAAGTATGGACTTTGGTTGAATTGCCCAATGATCGGCAAGCAATTGAGAATAAATGGATCTTCAAGAAGAAGACTGACGCCGACGGTAATATTACTGTCTACAAAGCTCGACTTGTCGCAAAAGGGTTTCGGCAAGTTCAGGGGATTGACTACGATGAGACCTTCTCACCCGTAGCGATGCTTAAGTCTGTACGAATCATGTTAGCAATTGCCGCATTTTATGATTATGAAATTTGGCAGATGGATGTCAAAACTGCATTCCTGAATGGATTTCTGGAAGAAGAGTTATATATGATGCAACCGGAAGGTTTTATCGATCCAAAGGGAGCTAACAAAGTGTGCAAGCTCCAGCGATCCATTTATGGACTGGTGCAAGCCTCTCGGACTTGGAATAAACGCTTTGATAGTGTGATCAAAGCATTTGGTTTTATACAGACTTTTGGAGAAGCCTGTATTTACAAGAAAGTGAGTGGGAGCTCTATAGCATTTCTGATATTATATGTGGATGACATATTACTGATTGGAAATGATATAGAATTTCTGGATAGCATAAAGGGATACTTGAATAAGAGTTTTTCAATGAAAGACCTCGGTGAAGCTGCTTACATATTATGCATAAAGATCTATAGAGATAGATCAAGACGTTTAATTGGACTTTCACAAAGCCCATACCTTGACAAGATTTTGAAGAAGTTCAAAATGGATCAAGCAAAGAAAGGGTTCTTGCCTGTGTTACAAGGTGTGAAGTTGAGTCAGACTCAATACCCGACCACTTCAGAAGATAGAGAGAAAATGAAAGATGTTCCCTATGCTTCAGCCATAGGCTCTATCATGTATGGAATGCTGTGTACCAGACCTGATGTGTGCCTTGCTATAAGTCTAGCAGGGAGGTACCAAAGTAATCCAGGAGTGGATCACTGGACAGCGGTCAAGAACATCTTGAAGTATCTAAAAAGGACTAAGGATATGTTTCTCGTATATGGAGGTGACAAAGAGCTAATTGTAAACGGTTACGTTGATGCAAGCTTTGACACTGATCCGGACGATTCTAAATTGCAAACCGGATACGTGTTTACATTAAACGGTGGAGCTGTCAGTTGGTGCAGTTCTAAACATAGCGTCGTGGCGGGATCTACGTGTGAAGCGGAATACATAGCTGCTTCGGAAGCAGCGAATGAAGGAGTCTGGATGAAGGAGTTCATATCCGATCTAGGTGTCATACCTAGTGCATCGGGTCCAATGAAAATCTTTTGTGACAATACTGGTGCAATTGCCTTGGCGAAGGAATCCAGATTTCACAAGAGAACCAAGCACATCAAGAGACGCTTCAATTCCATCCGGGATCTAGTCCAGGTGGGAGACATAGAGATTTGCAAGATACTTACGGATCTGAATGTTGCAGACCCGTTGACTAAGCCTCTTCCACGAGAAAAACATGATCAGCACCAAGGCTCCATGGGTGTTAGAATCATTACTGTGTAATCTAGATTATTGACTCTAGTGCAAGTGGGAGACTGAAGGAAATATGCCCTAGAGGCAATTATAAAGTTATTATTTATTTCCTTATATCATGATAAAAGTTTATTATTCATGCTACATTTGTATTAACCGGAAACATAATACATGTGTGAATACATAGACAAACAGAGTGTCACTAGTATGCCTCTACTTGACTAGCTCGTTAATCAAAGATGGTTATGTTTCCTAACCATGGACAAAGAGTTGTTATTCGATTAACGGGATCACATCATTAGTTGAATGATCCGATTGACATGACCCATTCCATTAGCTTAGCACCCGATCGTTTAGTATGTTGATATTGCTTTCTTCATGACTTATACATGTTCCTATGACTATGAGATTATGCAACTCCCGTTTGCCAGAGGAACACTTTGTGTTCTACCAAAAGTCACAACGTAACTGGGTGATTATAAAGGAACTCTACAGGTGTCTCCCAAGGTACATGTTGGGTTGGCGTATTTCGAGATTAGGATTTGTCACTCCAATTGTCGGAGAGGTATCTCTGGGCCCTCTCGGCAATGCACATCACTTAAGCCTTGCAAGCATTGCAACTAATGAGTTAGTTGCGGGATGATGTATTACAGAACGAGTAAAGAGACTTTCCGGTAACGAGATTGAACTAGGTATGGGATACCGACGATCGAATCGCGGGCAAGTAACATACCGATGACAAAGGGAACAACGTATCAAGGGTTTCCCCTATGGCCACCGCCCCTCCCCTAGGGAACCCTAGGGCGCCTCCCCCTCCTCCCTTCCCCCTATATATAGTGAGGGAGAGAGAGGGCAGCCGCACCCTTCCCCTGGCGCAGCCCTCTCCCTCATCCAACACCTCGTCCTCCTCCGTAGTGCTTGGCGAAGCCCTGCCGGAGAACCACGAGCTCCATCACCACCATGTCGTCGTGTTGTCGGAGTTTTCCCTCAACTTGTCCTCTCCCCTTGCTGGATCAAGAAGGAGGAGACGTCCCCAGGCTGTACGTGTGTTGAACGCGGAGGTGCCGTCCGTTCGGCACTAGGATCATCGGTGATTTGGATCACGACGAGTACGACTCCATCAACCCCGTTCACTTGAACGCTTCAGCTTAGCGATCTACAAGGGTATGTAGATGCACTCCCCTTCCCCTCGTTGCTAGATTACTCCATAGATTGATCTTGGTGATGCGTAGAAAATTTTAAATTTCTGCTACAATCCCCAACAGTGGCATCATGAGCTAGGTCTATGCGTAGTTTCTATGCACGAGTAGAACACAAAGAAGTTGTGGGCGTCGATATTGTCAATTTACTTGCCGTTACTAGTCTTATGTTGATTCGGCGGCATCGTGGGATGAAGCGGCCCGGACCGACCTTACACGTATTCTTACGTGAGACTGGTTCCACCGACTGACATGCACTAGTTGCATAAGGTGGCAAGCGGGTGTCTGTCTCTCCCACTTTAGTCGGATCGGATTCGATGAAAAGGGTCCTTATGAAGGGTAAATAGAAATTGGCATATCACGTTGTGGTTTTGGCGTAGGTAAGAAACGTTCTTGCTAGAAACCTATAGCAGCCACGTAAAAACTTGCAACAACAATTAGGGGACGTCTAACTTGTTTTTGTAGCATATGCCTTGTGATGTGATATGGCCAAAAGGATGTGATGAATGATATATGTGATGTATGAGATTGATCATGTTCTTGTAATAGGAATCACGACTTGCATGTCGATGAGTATGACAACCGGCAGGAGCCATAGGAGTTGTCTTAATTTCTCTATGACCTGCGTGTCAACATAAACGTCATGTAATTACTTTACTTTATTGCTAAAGCGTTAGCCGTAGTAGTAGAAGTAATAGATGACAAGACAACTTCAAGAAGACACGATGATGGAGATCATGGTGTCATGCCGGTGACAACAATGATCATGGAGCCCCGAAGATGGAGATCAAAAGGAGCAAAGTGATATTGGCCATATCATGTCACTATTTGATTGCATGTGATGTTTATCATGTTTTACATCTTATTTGCTTAGAACGACGGTAGCTTAAATAAGATGATCCCTCGTAATAATTTCAAGAAAGTGTTCCCCCTAACTGTGCACCGTTGTGAAGGTTCGTTGTTTCGAAGCACCACGTGATGATTGGGTGTGATAGATTCTAACATTCGAATACAATGGGTGTTGACGAGCCTAGCATGTACAGACATGGCCTCGGGACACATGCGAAACACTTAGGTTGACTTGACGAGCCTAGCATGTACAGACATGGCCTCGGAACACGGAAGACCGAAAGATCGAACATGAGTCGTATAGAAGATACGATCAACATGAGATGTTCACCGTTGATGACTAGTCCGTCTCACGTGATGATCGGACACGGCCTAGTCAATTCGGATCATGTTTCACTTAGATGACTAGAGGGATGTCTATCTGAGTGGGAGTTCATTAAATAATTTGATTAGATGAACTCAATTATCATGAACATGGTCTAAATTGTCTTCGCAAATATGTTGTAGATAAATAGCTCACGTTGTAGCTCCCTGTTTCAATACGTTCCTAGAGAAAGATTAAGTTGAAAGATATTGTAAGCAATGATGCGGACTAGGTCCATAGTCCGAGGAGTGTCCTCACTGCTACACAGAAGGCTTACGTCTTTGATGCACCGCTCGATGTGCAAACCCCTACAACGTCGTCTGTGGATGTTGTGAACACCTGACAGACACATTCTGATGACTACTTGATAGTTTACTGCACCATACTTTACGGCTTAGAATCGGGATTCCAATGACGTTTTGAACGCCATAGAACATATGAGATGTTCCAAGAGCTGAAATTGGGATTCAGGCTCATGCCCGTGTTGAGAGGTGTGAGACCTCTGACAAGTTCTTTTGCCAACAAGATGGAGGAGAATAGTTCAGCTAGTGAGCATGTGCTCAGAATGTCTGGGTGCTACAATCACTTGAATCAAGTGGGAGTTAAAACTTCCAGATAAGGTAGTGATTGATAGAGTTCTCTAGCCACTATCGCTAAGCCACTAGATCTTCGTGATGAACTATGACATGCAAGGGATGGAGTTGATCCCGGAGCTGTTCGCGGTGCTTAAGACCGCAAAAGGTAGAAATCAAAGAAGGAGCATCAAGTGTTGATGGTTTAACAAGACCACTGGTTTCAAGAAGGGCAAGGGCTAGAAGGGAAACTTCATGGATGGCAAACCAGTTGCCGCTCCAGTGAAGGAACCCAAGGTTGAACCCAAACCTGAGACTAAGTGCTTCTATTGTAAGGGGAACAGTCACTGGTAGCGGAATTACCCCAAAAGCATGGTAGATAAGAAGGCTGGAAACTTCAAAAAAGTATATGCGTGTTATTAATGTGTACCTCACTAGTACTCCTGGTAGCACTTGGGTATTGGATACCGGTTTGGTTGCTATCATTGGTGACTTGAAGCAAAAGCTGCGGACTAAACGGAGACTGGCTGAGGGCGAGGTGACGATGTGTGTTGGAAGTGTTTCCAAAGTTGATGAGATCACCATCGCACGCTCCATCTGCCTTCGGGATTAGTATTGAACCTAGATAAATGTTATCAGGTGTCTACGTTGAGCATGAATATGATTAGATCATGTTCATTGCAATACGGTCATTCTTTTAAGTTAGAGAATAATTGTTATTCTGTTTACATGAATGATACCTTTCATGGTCATGCACCCTATGTGAATGGTTCATTGAATCTCGGTCGTGGTAATACACATGTTCATGCCAAAAGATGTAGAGTTAATAATGATAGTACCACTTTCTCGTGGCACTGCCGCTTAGGTCATATTGGCGTAAGATGCATGAAGAAACTCCATGTCGATGGATGTTTGGAGTCACTTAATTTTGAATCACTTGACACATGCGAGCCATGCCTCATGGGCAGGATGACTAAGACCCCGTTTTCAGGTACAATGAAACGGGCAAGTGACTTGTTGGAAATCATGCATGCTGATGCGTGTGATCCAATGAGAATTGAAGCGTTCAGTGGATATCGCTATTTTCTCATCTTCACTGATGATTTGGGTAGATATAGGTATATGTACGTAATGAAGCACAAGTCTGAAACGTTTGAAAAGTTCAAGCGGTTTCAGAGTGAAGTTAAGAATCATCATAACAATAAGATCATGTTCCTACGATCTGATCAAAAGGGGATTTTCTGAGTTATGAGTTTGGCAATCACTTAAGACATTGTGGAATTGTTTCACAGTTGAAGCCACCTGGAACACCACAAGGTAATGGTGTGTCCGGACGTCGTAATCGAACCCTATGAGATATGGTGCGATCTATGATGTCTCTTACCAATCTACCGTTTTCATTTTGAGGTTATACGTTAGAGACAGCTGCATTCACTTTAGATAGGACACCGTCTAAGTCCGTTGAGACAATGTCGTATGGACATTGGTTTGGCAAGAAACCAAAGTTGTCGTTTCTTGATGTTTGGGGCTGCGATGCTTAAGGCTTCAGCCAGAGAAGCTCGAACCCAAAAGCGGACAAACACATCTTCATAGGACACCCAAAGGTGACAGTTGGGTATACCTTCTATCTCAGATCCGAGGGCAAATTGTTTGTCGCTAAGAATAGGTCCTTTCTCGAGAAGGAGTTTCTCTCGAAAGAATTGAGTGGGAGGAAGATAGAACTTGATGAGGTTGTCGAACCTTTACTTCAACCAGAGAGTGTGCAACACAGAAAGATGTTTTCTGTGGCACCTACGTCTATTGAATAGGAAGTTAATGATAGTGATCATGAAGCTTCAGATCAAGTTGCTATGGAACCTCATAGGTCGACAAGGATATGTACTACTCCTGAGTGGTACGGTAATCCTGTCTTAAATATCATGTTGTTGGACAACAATGAACCTATGAGCTATGGAGAAGCGATGGTGGGCCCGTATTTCGACAAATGGTTAGAAGGCATGAAATCCGAGATAGGTTCCATATATCAGGACAAAGAATGGACTTTGGTGGACTTGCCCGATGATTGGGAAACCATTGAGATAAATGGATCTTTAAGAAGAAGACGGACGTGGGCGGTAATGTTACCATCTATGAAGCTCGACTTGTAGGAAAGAGTCTTTTCACAAGTTCAAGGAGTTGACTACGATGAGAATTTCTCACCCGTAGCGATGCTTAAGTCCGTCGGAATCATGTTAGCATTAGCTGTATTTTTCGATTATGAAATCTTACAGATGGATGTCAAAACGAGTTTTCTTACCAGTTTTCGTAAGAAAGAGTTGTATGTGATACAATCAAAGTTTTGTCGATCCTAAGGATGCTAAAAGGTATGCTGGCTCTAGCGATCCTTCTATGGACTAGAGCAAGCATCTCAGAGTCAGAATATATGCTTTGATGGAGTGATCAAAGCTTTTAGGTTTATACAATGTTTGATAGAAACTTGTATTTACAAGAAAGTGAGTTGGAGCACTACAACATTTCTGATAAGTATATGTGGATGACATATTGTAGATCCAAAACAATGTAGAATTTCTGGAAAGCATAAACGTTGTTTGAAGAGTGTTTTCCAAAGGAATACCTGGATAAAGCTGCTTACATATTGGGCATCAAGATCTATAGAAATAGATCAAGACGCCTGATGATACTTTCAAAGAACGCACACCTTGACATGTTTTTGAAGGAGTTCAAAATAGATCAGTCAAAGAAGGGGTTCTTGCCTGAGTTGTAAGGTGTGAAGTTGAGTAAGACTCAAAGATTGACCATGGTAGAAGAAAGAGGAAGGACGAAGGTCATCCCCTATGCTCTTGTCATAGGCTCTATACGGTATGCCATGCTGAGTACCACACCTGATGTGTGCCTTGCCACATGTCTGGCAAGAGGGTACAAAGGTGATCTAGGAGTGGATCACCAGATAGCAGTCAAAATTATCCTTAGAGGAATAAGGAAATGTTTCTCGGTTATGGAGGTGATAAAGAGTTCGACATAAAGAGTTACGTCGATGCAAGCTTAACACCTATCCGGATAGCTCTGAGTAGAGATACCGGATACGTATAATGGAGCAATAATTTGGAATAGCTCCAAGTGGAACATGGTAGCAGCATCTATGATATAAAGTTTTGCGAAATACATAGGGATCTGCATATGGCAAGACCCGTTGACTACAACCTCTCTCACAAGCATAACATGATCAAACCCAGAACTCTTTGAGTGTTTATCACATAGTGTTGTGAACTAGATCATTGAGTCTAGTAGACTCTTGGATGTTGGTCACATGGCGATGTGACCTGTGAGTGTTAATCACATGGCGATGTGAACTAGATTATTGACTCTAGTGCAAGTGGGAGACTGTTGGAAATATGCCCTAGAGGCAATAATAAATTGGTTATTATTATATCTCATTGTTCATGATAACCGTTTATTATCCATGCTAGAATTGTATTGATAGGAAACTCAGATACATGTGTGGATACATAGACAACACGATGTCCCTAGTAAGCCTCTAGTTGACTAGCTCGTTGATCAATAAGATGGTTACGGTTTCCTGACCATGGACATTGGATGTCGTTGATAACGGGATCACATCATTAGGAGAATGATGTGATGGACATGACCCAATCCTAAGCCTAGCACAAAGATCGTGTAGTTCGTATGCTAAAGCTTTTCTAATGTCAAGTATCATTTCCTTAGACCATGAGATTGTGTAACTCCCGGATACCGTAGGAGTGCTTTGGGTGTGCCAAACGTCACAATGTAACTGGGTGGCTATAAAGGTTCACTAAAGGTATCTCCGAAAGTGTCTGTTGGGTTGGCACGAATCGAGACTGGGATTTGTCACTCCGTGTAACGGAGAGGTATCTCTGGGCCCACTCGGTAGGACATCATCATAATGTGCACAATGTGACCAAGGAGTTGATCACGGGATGATGTGTTACGGAACGAGTAAAGAGACTTGCCGGTAACAAGATTGAACAAGGTATCGGGATACCGACGATTGAATCTCGGGCAAGTACAATACCGCTGGACAAAGGGAATTGAATACAGGATTGATTGAATCCTCGACATCGTGGTTCATCTGATGAGATCATCGTGGAACATGTGGGAGCCAACATGGGTATCCAGATCCCGCTGTTGGTTATTGGCCGGAGAGTTGTCTCGGTCATGTCTGCATGGTTCCCGAACTCGTAGGGTCTACACACTTAAGGTTCGGTGACGCTAGAGTTGTTATGGGAAATAGTATGTGGTTACCGAAGGTTGTTCGGAGTCCCGGATGAGATCCCGGACATGACGAGGAGCTCCGGAATGGTCCGGAGGTGAAGATCGGTATATTGGACGAAGAGTATTGGAGTCCGGAATTGTTCCAGGGGTACCAGGTGATGACCAGCGTGTCCGAAAGGGGTTTCGGAGGCCCCGGCAAGCATTGGGGGGCCTTATGGGCCAAGGGGAGAGGGCACATCAGCCCACTAAGGGGCTGAGCGCCCCTCCCACCCCATCTCACGTAACCAGGAGAGGTGGGGGCGCCGCCCCTAGGGCAGCCGCCCCTCCCGGCTTGGGGGGCAAGTTTCCTAGGGGGTGGGGCCGCCCAAACCCATCTAGGGTTTCCCCTGTGGCCGCCGCCCCTCCCCTAGGGAACCCTAGGGCGCCTCCCCCTCCTCCGTTCCCCCTATATATAGTGAGGGAGAGAGAGGGCAGCCGCACCCTTCCTCTGGCGCAGCCCTCTCCCTCATCCAACACCTCGTCCTCCTCCGTAGTGCTTGGCGAAGCCCTGCCGGAGAACCACGAGCTCCATCACCACCATGCCGTCGTGCTGTCGGAGTTTTCCCTCAACTTCTCCTCTCCCCTTGCTGGATCAAGAAGGAGGAGACGTCCCCGGGCTGTACGTGTGTTGAATGCGGAGGTGCCGTCCGTTCGGCACTAGGATCATCGGTGATTTGGATCACGACGAGTACGACTCCATCAACCCCGTTCACTTGAACGCTTCCGCTTAGCGATCTACAAGGGTATGTAGATGCACCCCCTTCCCCTTGTTGCTAGATTACTCCATAGATTGATCTTGGTGATGCGTAGAAAATTTTAAATTTCTGCTACGATCCCCAACACCTTGTCCACTAATCTCCTAGCCTCCACTAACCTAAACCTGTTAACTACCAGCCTCATCCAAGCCTCCTGGCATGCCTTGGCATTTTGCCGAACACATGGTGTGCGTGCTCTGGGCGCGGCCAGAGCGCGCGTTTTGCACGTGTGTGCACCCGAGTCGCCGCGTCTCGTTGCCGCCTCCCCGCGTTAGTTTTGATCCATTCCCGCTCGCAGCCAGCGAGCTCCGACCCCTCCCTTGTCGCAGAGCCGCCCTGGCCCCCTCCTGGTACCCCACAGCACCGCCACCGCAAGCCGCCACTGCCGCCCGCCAGCCTCTACCATGGACGGCGCCGCCCGAGACACTCCAGCCCGCCAGCTGCCCCTGGAACAGCCCAAGCTTATCCGCGAGCACGTCCGCTAGCGCCCGTCGCCGCCACGCGCCCCTTGGCAACGGGACGAAGGAACTCGGCGATCTTATCCCCGGCCGCCGCGGAACCGACCTTGACCGCCTATAAAAGGAGCCCCCGAGCTCGTACAGACCCTCAAGCGACCTCAGGCCGTCCCTCTAGAGCCCCCACGGCCAGCAATCGACGGAGGGAGGCTTTCTTCCTCGTCTCCGATCAGTTCGGCCGCCGCCATGCTCCGGTGCCGAACGTCACAAGCAGGGCCTCCCCTGTCCTTCCAGCACCACCATCCTCTCCCCCTCGACCTTGCGGAGCCACCCCACCTCGCAAACACGATCGGGAGCCACCGTAGCTCGAGACCCCAATCCTCCCGAAGCCATCGTCCCCCGCGGAGCTTGCCGCCGGCGACTCCCTTCGTCCCCGCCAGCCCTTCGACCACTGGGAGGACCGCCCTGGACTGGCGGATCCATCCCTGCCCTCGGGACCCCGTGGGGAGCCGCCGTTCGTCGATGGCGATCGCCGGAGCCCCGCCTCTGCTCGGCCAGAGGAGGAAGGAGGCGCGGGCAACTGGTCAAACCTGACAAGTGGGCCCAAGGGACCCACTGTCAGCGACACAGCGATGGCCCGCGCTGGCTTAAGTGGAAGCGTACTCCACTGAATACGTCTTCGCTAAAAGAAAAGCGTAAGCTCCCCGAAACGTTCTCTTTTTCTGATTTTTATTAAAAAACAGATTTTGACTAAACTTTGACTGGCTATAACTTTTTAAATATAAGTCCAATTGATTTGATTATTTTTCTGTTGTTTCTCAATTTTTGTCTAGTTTATTTTCATATTTATTTGAAAAAAATTCAAACAACTTTTTTGTACTGTTTTGAAACTATGTGTTAATTTGAATTTTTCTTAAATAGGATTTTGGAGAGGGAGGCAACCTTCAAAAAGTGCACCCCCACTTGCATACTCTTGAAGGCAAGAATTTTGAACCCTGGCATAATATTGTTGCGTGTTGTTTGATACGGTTACAACACCACCTTGACTCGGAGTATTCGTTATTTTATGTGATGACATGATCATACTCATGAGTGCATATTGATGACTCCGTGCTGTTGGAATTTAATATGTTGTGATAGTAATCACCCTCGTATGTCGTTCATGCCTACCGGAAGGAATCCGGGAAAGTCTCTGTCTTGGGTAGACACGAGCTTGTCTCTAGTTCTTCGTCGAGACAGTTCTGTCCGGTAAGGCATGGTGAGGTATGATGAGTGGTGATTCTGTCTGATTGGTGTGAAATATATTTCTTATGCTTATCATGCAGGAAATGATTTAACCTCCTGAGTCGACCATAGATCGAGTCTTGTTCCAGTAACCCCCATACTTGTTTCGTACTACCACTTGTCCCTGCCATAGGTAGGGTACGGTTCAGTAAGTTGTCAACCCCTTCCTAGCACACACCGTATAGAGAGGCCATGGTGGAAGATACCGGCAGCATCCGGTAGGCATGCCACCTGGTTCGGGGGCATGGGTGTTTTCGGTTGGAGCTGAGGGGGTAGCTCCCATAGTTTGCGCGCGTTATAAATTTTGTTATCCCATGCTAATCGAGGTTGTAGCCTCCCCACTTAGAGTTTTGCTTAACAGGTGTCGTGGGTGATTCCAGACACCGGTAAGTCAGGCTGGTGTGTGCGGTCAGGCGTGTTTTCAAGTAAAAGACCATAGACGGAATTAGTCCCGATGGACTAAAGGAATCCGTTACTCGTGGGTAAAGAGTACACCCTCTGTAGAGATTATATCTATTCGAATAGCTGTGTCCATGGTTAAGGACTACAGTCTGGGACAGGTCAAGTGTCGGTCTTAGTGTCGGCCTACGGAGGAAAAACTGCTAAATCAGAACGTGGATCATGAATTATGACTTATGATGATTACGATAACTATTATTGTGGACTAACCATTTACATTATTTGAATTATTGAGTATCCCTGGGACGGTTCTACCTCCTGGATATTCACTGTGACTACTCTCATATAAGCCCTTTATGAGGTGTCGCGGAGACGCCCGACTGTGGCATGCTTGTTATTCATTTACTTGATAAGCCCTTTATGTGGTGTCGCTGAGACGCCCGACTGTGGCATGCTTGTTATTCATTTACTTTATAAGCCCTTTATGTGGTGTCGCACGCCTCACTGTGGCATGCTTGTTACTTACTTACCCTATAAGCCCTTTATGTGGTGTCGCACAGACGCCCGACGGTGGCATGTTTGCTACTTATTTTCTTTATAAGCCCTTTATGTGGCGTCGCTCAGACTCCCGACTGAGGCATGCTTTATATTATTATCCTTTCGAGGCATCGCTTCATACACCCGATCGGTGCATCCTATTTCTACTCCCTTATTGCATGTTCATGTTGTATGTGAATAATCTGCTTGTGTGCATCTTGGATTCTTATTTCGTGACTGACGTTGTGAGTATAAAATATTTCAGAGCATGATTATCATTTGTTATATCATACTTGCGTTCAGAATGTTTGCGAGTACATTCAAAGTACTCACTGGCTTGTCCCTGGCTATTGTCTTGGCCAAATTTCTTGCATGGAAAGGAGCGTTGCGATGACAGCCCCGGAACCTACGCAATGGTGATAGCAGCCTCGCGAAGATAGGAGTTATCCAGGTCAGCTGTTCCTGTGGGAAATGGAGTCCCATAGACGCTGATGTACCACAAACCGCTTCCGCCATCAACCACTAGAAACCATTTGTTGTACTCATAGGCCAGAATGGTTTTGTACTACACATTTTGTATTTTGCTTGGAGTTTCTGTATCAAGTTGGTGTCTCATCAGCTAAGAGTAATCCTGGGGCTGGTGAGCACAAGGGCCATTTTTTGGGAAATTAATATCCTGAAATTCCGGTCCTGACAACCTTGGTATCAGAGCCAGGCTGACCATTGGATAATCCTATCTTGGCCAGGTCAACAAACCTAGGTTAATCAACCCACCAGACCTTAACCTAACCCCGGCCAAGCTTCTCGTGTATGATAGCCACATAGTGACCCCGACACCTTTTGGCAGTCGGTGCCCAACCTATCAGCCTAGCCTGTCGATCACGCGCCAGTGACCGACACCTAAATTGTCTCTTTCGCAAGCGTGCGAAGGAAGACTCCGTCCCCTTTTTCTATAAAAAGGGCACGCTAGCCTCGACCCAGCACAACACAGCCTCTACCCCAAACCAAGCTATAATGCCCGGACCCATTGTTCACAATGAGACCACAGCAACCAACATTGGAGGTTTTGTGACCGTGCTAGCAAACCTCACCCACCGTGCCTTTGCATTAGAAGAGCCCCCAGAGTATGTTGTATACCAAGGGCCCATGAGCGGTGAGAGACATCAATTCTGGGCCACTGTGCACGTCTATGGTAGGGGACTATCGCCAGAACGCCCCTACAGGTTCACCGGAAGGACAACTTTCTTTGAGCCACAAGCCATCCAACTAGCTGCTCGAGAGGCTATAGTTCAACTCCGGCACTTGTCGCCCAGAGTTAACTGTCGCTCATTCTACTACTACCCCAGCCGTGACGGGTATGGTAGACCACCCCAGGTTGCCAACGGAGATCACGAGACGGACCCTGCATTGTTGCATCTGGTGCGCTATGTAAGTGCACTGGAGGAACTGTTCGATCAAATCACCCTTGAGCTAATCGCAGCTCGTGGAGGACTGATTCGCCGAGCCCCGGCAAGAGGAGAAGATGAGCCCGACGCCGACAACCCAGTCGTGTTGTTCGGACAACCAATCGAGTCCTTGAGGTCTTCCCTAGCCATCGACCAAAATGCTTTGGTGTCCCCAGAAGTGCTTCGTCGCCTTTTGGGAACACGCTCCAATGGGATCGTGGCCAACAACCCTCGTGATGGTCATCATCGCTACCCCGACCCTGCAGCTCCTCAACCCCATCCAGCTAACCCCGACGGTGAAACCCGAGTAGAAGCCTCGATGTCCACAAGACACGCCCGCTTAGATATAAACGAGGTAGACTAAGTCACTCGAGTAGTACCGAGTCTTAGTATGTCCACGCCTTGTAATTGTGTGATCTTGTATTGCCATAATTAAATGATGTTTGCTGGTGCACCCCTATTTTTAATAGTGGCCATGCATAAGTATGTTGGCGCACGGTTGCATTTTTAATTCCGGGCGTAGCTGCCAAAAACCACCCCGACGACACCCACAGTAATACATCACTTTTGTGAGATATGTATATCTGTGGCAATGACCCCAACCCCATAGAGCAGAACCGACAAACTAGTTGCCCCTCACCGTGATAAATGACCCAGCCCAGATGCTATATAAAAGGCCACCTCGTGACCTTACCAAGCATCCCTTTCCTCGTGCACAACCCTCACAGCCATTTCTTTGCCATGCCGAGCCCTAGTATTTATCTGAGAACTCCAGATGCAACCCCAGGTAGTTTTGTTAAAATATTGTGGGACTTTACCTGCAGTACAATGAGTTCTACCCATCCACCCCAGTACGAGTTTCTCAAATCGAGGATCACCCCATCTACCACGAAATATTGGGCAGTGGTGCACATCCCTCCCGCAAACCCAAACCAAGACCCAACGGAAGTCTCCTTCGTGGGAAAATCTATGCCAACTATGCAAATGGTCATAGAAGCTGCTGCGTACGAAGCGCTTGCTCGCCTTCGATTCGCGGTACCCTATGCCAGCGAACGAGGGTATTATTACTTCCCAAGTCGTGCAGCACCCGGAGAAGTAGCATCTTTTCCCGGTGGACGAATTGAGAGAGACCCAGTACTGGCTAACCTTGCCCAGTATGTTATCGCTCAAGAGCGTTTAACCTAGCGGGTAATGGGTTATCTCCAGAGCCTCGCTGATTTAAATCCTCAGATCGCCATCGGCAGAACACTGAGGCCCGACCAGGAGAGACGCATTCATCGTCTAGTCAATCCGCTTCCCCCGATAGAAGAAGAGTGTGCCCCAGTACCAGAGACGTTTTCTCAGGACCCTGTCCATTTACCGTTTTCACTGTAGACATCACTGCTATGTTTATTGTCCCAGTGTTTATTGATGTGTTGCAACATATGCATGGTATCCTAAATTTGTGCGATGGATTAAATATCTACCTTGAAGACTTACCACGAATGATTATGCAAAGTCTAAGTGACCTTGGCTCAAGAGGAATATGGTGAGGACTAAGTTTCTTCAGAGCTCACGCTCAACTGCCCCAACTAGACATACAGTTGATCCAACAACTAGAATTGGTCTACCAAATCGTTGTGTCTTCATCGAGCCTACCTGATTTCAAATTCCTCAACCCTTACCTTTACGTTGTTCCGTTGCGTAAGAATTTGTGATCTATCCTGTGCAGAACTTGAACTGAATATTTTCATCTTGTTGTACTCCAATTCTTCAGTTCATCTTCCTCGTGCTTGAATGACTGTATGATTGCATGTTCTTCATTTGTGTGTATCATGTGTGCATGTCTTATGTTTGTCTGGTGACTTAGTTTCGCTTCCGTTGCTATTTCCTCGCTCTAAATTTCGCCAACTTCATCAGAGTTTGACGAATTTTTAAAAATCTCTCATCTCCCCCCCCCCACCACCACCGGCGTGAGAGTAAACTTGCGCTTTCACTATCCCTAAGGGGGGAAAGATTAGATCTGAACCATATAATTCAGACCCACAAAATCAATGGTTTCTATTTTTTTTATTAGTAGTGCATAATTAGTATAAGTATAATTATAGATAGATAGATAGATAGATAGATAGATATAGATATAGATATAGATATGAATAGATACATATAGATTCTAACATGCATATTCGCTGCCGACGACGCTTTGAGTCGCATCGTTTTTCCCCGACGCTGCCAGCATGCCGCCGCTCCTGGTCCGGCACCCGGTACTTATCTTCATTATCCCTACCATGCTCCTCACCCTCCTCGGGCTCCCACCAACTGCTACGCTCGCCACCAGGTTCTACTCGTTCGACCTGATGCGCGAGTACCCTCACGATCCGGAGGCCTTCACAGAGGTACCTACGCTTCTTTGCCATTGATCCTATTCCCATCCCATGGCCTCCGGTGTGGAATTACTTCCTAACCACTTGTGTGATTACTATAGTATGTACTTACTGTACTAGTTTAGTACTAGTAAGTATACTAAGTAGTAGTATGTCTCTCAGTGATTATTAGGCCTGAAGTTTATTTATTTGTGTTATTAAGCCTGACGTTCAATGCAAAGAAATCGTGCAAATTGTCTGGCATGTTACTACAAATAATGTATTAGTGAGTTTTATATATGATATAGGTTGGAAGAAATGAGGATCTAATCTCCATATTGTGTTTGCATTGCAGGGCCTCTTGTATGGAGGAAATGACACTCTTTTCGAGTCCACTGGCCTTTTTGGCAGGGTAAATGTTTCCCTTCTTGCTGACTTCATATCTTTCCTCCATGTAATCTTTCCCTAGATAAATCCCTCCAGTGACGATGTTTCTATACCACTAGCAGATTAGGTTCATATTCAGTATACGGTCTGAAGCTCTCTTGGTTTGATTAAAATGACAGTGGCAGTCAGTTAGTTGTACTTTTAGTTGACTGCTGTTGGTTTCGATGACTCCCACGTAGCAACTACTCCGAGCTATGTAAGAACCTATACATGATCGATGCATAATCCTTTTATGCTGCATGTGTGTTTCTTTTTCTTGTATCATTAACTGATTCTCTAAAATCACTAAATATGTATCTCCCTCTTGGTTGTTCAACAGTCATCCGTGCGAAAGGTTGATCTTCAGACAGGAAAGGTACGATAAATACTTCTCTTATCATATTTATCTTAGCATAGTCTAATGTTTGCCACATATCCGACCTCTGCTATTCATTCTGCACTGAACTACTCCCTCTGTGCCAAAATAAGTGTCGCTGAGTTACTACAAAGTTGTACTAAACCAGCGACACTTGTTTTGGGACGGAGGGAGTACAACAGAACTTGTTGCTTATCACTTTGCCATTTCTCAGGTTTTAATTCTGCACCAAATGGACGGGAAAATGTTGGAGAAGGTCTAACACTTCTCGGCGATAGGTTGCTAGATTAACCTCAATTTTGTTTCAGTGTCTTTGCACAACAATTGCTATCTTGAATATAGGTAGTTATTTGCTTATATTCTGTCATGTATGGCCTTATCTCATTTATTATTTTACTTCCGTCTGTAGATTGGTTCAACTTACTTGGTTGACGAATGTTGGATTTACGTACGATCGACACAACTTTAGTAAAGTATGTTCCTGCCCCTGTTATCTGCTTGATATAGTAACACATGATGGTTTACATGTTTCTGTTGTGAACACCCAGCCAGTGATGTTAAGCTCACAC